>NW_027456497.1:300000-409670 GCF_040206685.1 Ascaphus truei | reverse complement strand
TTATCAAATATAGCGTTTTCCCAGTTATTATATCCCTGCAGGATGTAGGATAATCCCAGCCAAACCCACATACTTACTACATTCCCGTTATGTCACATGTATTATTTCCTGTGAAGGAAGCGCTATGTATATTCCCATTATGGTCACAAATTGGACGATACTGTATTTCCATTATGTCTCCTATTATTTTCCCATGATATCTCATAGAATACTGTCATCCAAAACCACATCATTATTGAATGATTGAAAATGATGCTCCGTTTTATGTCAAGATTGTCTTGACACTTAGACCCCCAAGATTTCAATAGCGCCTCACTTAAAAGATGACATTATTTTTGATTCAAATGAACTTTTATGGTGCAGAAGCCGCATGGTGCCTGTGCCTACAGTGTATGTATTTGTCAGTGTGTCTCTATCTGCATTTCTGTCTCTTGCTGGCCGCCAGCCTGTGTGATGATGTCAGCCTGTCTGTGATGTAAGAGAGACATTGTGATATCATCACATACTGTAGGCAGGATGGCAGGTGTAAAGCTTCTAAAAGAGAGAGGGAGGGAGAGAGGTAGGGGAGGGAGAGAGGTAGAGGAGAGAGAGGGAGAAAGAGGGAGAGAGAGAGCAAGCAGCTCCTCCCTCCCATGCAAATGACTGGAGGCAGAGGAGTAGAGGGACAGAAGCCTGTGCTGCTTGTAATGGGACAGGATTTGGGGTGCTGTTTCATGCTCTATCTCCCTCCCTCCCACTGTCTCAGGTGCAGAAAGTTTTCAAGGGAGAGAGGAAAGGAAGAGGAAAATGGAAGCTGAGGAGAGCTGGTCCTGTCCCTCTTGTTGGTAAAGAGGGGGCATCCAGAAAGAGGTAAGGAGATAGTTTTATTTTAATTCAAGAAGGAGTGCCTGGTGGCGTAGCTGGTGTGCTCTGTCACACTACAGACCCCTCCCTGTGTGTGTGTGTGCGTGCGTGCGTGCGTGCGTGCGTGCGTGCGTGCGTGCGTGCGTCTGCAGGGGGTATCTGTCCCATCCATAGATATCAGGGGTACTGCAGCTGCTGCTGCTGTTCAAACTTTTGCTTTAGGCCCATTCCTTTGATGTTAATAAGCGTTTCTAGTACAATCTTTTTCGCTCTGTTCACCCACATCTTTACATTACCTCGTGTGTGTGTGTGTGTGTGTGTGTGTGTGTGTATGTGTATGTGTGTGTACGTGTGTATAGCATGTGTTTGAAACACTATACTGTATCTGCATAGAAAAAAAGCCTTCTTTTAGTAATGTACAGTTCAAATACTGTATGAACATGACCCCATCTCATCTCATCCCCCTGACTCTGGATACAAAACATTCATGTATTCGTTTGCAACTTTTCATACAATTTGCTTGCACCATTTCAGAGAAATTAAATATTTAAAATGGAAATAAATTGGTAACTGCAGTAACAAACAACACTGTACATGCTAATAGTACATCCATGTAAGCAGTACATACATGCTCAGGAGTTGTTTTTTTGGATCGGTATATACTTGTCATTATCCACTTCAACCATTTTAATTCCCCCCTTTTAAATTATTGTACTGGTTGATGTGTATGTATATATATATATATATATATATATATATATATATATATATATATAGATATATATCTATATATATATATATATATATATATTTCAACCATTATCACCTACAGTACAGTAGCATACAGTGCTCCCACTGCAGCAAGGGATTCTGGGAAATGACATGCAATGTTTACTCGCTCATCCCACAACGTGGCGGTATCAAATATAGCGTTTTCCCAGTTATTATATCCCTGCAGGATGTAGGATAATCCCAGCCAAACCCACATACTTACTACATTCCCGTTATGTCACATGTATTATTTCCTGTGAAGGAAGCGCTATGTATATTCCCATTATGGTCACAAATTGGACGATACTGTATTTCCATTATGTCTCCTATTATTTTCCCATGATATCTCATAGAATACTGTCATCCAAAACCACATCATTATTGAATGATTGAAAATGATGCTCCGTTTTATGTCAAGATTGTCTTGACACTTAGACCCCCAAGATTTCAATAGCGCCTCACTTAAAAGATGACATTATTTTTGATTCAAATGAACTTTTATGGTGCAGAAGCCGCATGGTGCCTGTGCCTACAGTGTATGTATTTGTCAGTGTGTCTCTATCTGCATTTCTGTCTCTTGCTGGCCGCCAGCCTGTGTGATGATGTCAGCCTGTCTGTGATGTAAGAGAGACATTGTGATATCATCACATACTGTAGGCAGGATGGCAGGTGTAAAGCTTCTAAAAGAGAGAGGGAGGGAGAGAGGTAGAGGAGAGAGAGGGAGAAAGAGGGAGAGAGAGAGCAAGCAGCTCCTCCCTCCCATGCAAATGACTGGAGGCAGAGGAGTAGAGGGACAGAAGCCTGTGCTGCTTGTAATGGGACAGGATTTGGGGTGCTGTTTCATGCTCTATCTCCCTCCCTCCCACTGTCTCAGGTGCAGAAAGTTTTCAAGGGAGAGAGGAAAGGAAGAGGAAAATGGAAGCTGAGGAGAGCTGGTCCTGTCCCTCTTGTTGGTAAAGAGGGGGCATCCAGAAAGAGGTAAGGAGATAGTTTTATTTTAATTCAAGAAGGAGTGCCTGGTGGCGTAGCTGGTGTGCTCTGTCACACTACAGACCCCTCCCTGTGTGTGTGTGTGCGTGCGTGCGTGCGTGCGTGCGTCTGCAGGGGGTATCTGTCCCATCCATAGATATCAGGGGTACTGCAGCTGCTGCTGCTGTTCAAACTTTTGCTTTAGGCCCATTCCTTTGATGTTAATAAGCGTTTCTAGTACAATCTTTTTCGCTCTGTTCACCCACATCTTTACATTACCTCGTGTGTGTGTGTGTGTGTGTGTGTGTGTGTGTGTATGTGTATGTGTGTGTACGTGTGTATAGCATGTGTTTGAAACACTATACTGTATCTGCATAGAAAAAAAGCCTTCTTTTAGTAATGTACAGTTCAAATACTGTATGAACATGACCCCATCTCATCTCATCCCCCTGACTCTGGATACAAAACATTCATGTATTCGTTTGCAACTTTTCATACAATTTGCTTGCACCATTTCAGAGAAATTAAATATTTAAAATGGAAATAAATTGGTAACTGCAGTAACAAACAACACTGTACATGCTAATAGTACATCCATGTAAGCAGTACATACATGCTCAGGAGTTGTTTTTTTGGATCGGTATATACTTGTCATTATCCACTTCAACCATTTTAATTCCCCCCTTTTAAATTATTGTACTGGTTGATGTGTATGTATATATATATATATATATATATATATATATATATATATATATATAGATATATATCTATATATATATATATATATATATATTTCAACCATTATCACCTACAGTACAGTAGCATACAGTGCTCCCACTGCAGCAAGGGATTCTGGGAAATGACATGCAATGTTTACTCGCTCATCCCACAACGTGGCGGTATCAAATATAGCGTTTTCCCAGTTATTATATCCCTGCAGGATGTAGGATAATCCCAGCCAAACCCACATACTTACTACATTCCCGTTATGTCACATGTATTATTTCCTGTGAAGGAAGCGCTATGTATATTCCCATTATGGTCACAAATTGGACGATACTGTATTTCCATTATGTCTCCTATTATTTTCCCATGATATCTCATAGAATACTGTCATCCAAAACCACATCATTATTGAATGATTGAAAATGATGCTCCGTTTTATGTCAAGATTGTCTTGACACTTAGACCCCCAAGATTTCAATAGCGCCTCACTTAAAAGATGACATTATTTTTGATTCAAATGAACTTTTATGGTGCAGAAGCCGCATGGTGCCTGTGCCTACAGTGTATGTATTTGTCAGTGTGTCTCTATCTGCATTTCTGTCTCTTGCTGGCCGCCAGCCTGTGTGATGATGTCAGCCTGTCTGTGATGTAAGAGAGACATTGTGATATCATCACATACTGTAGGCAGGATGGCAGGTGTAAAGCTTCTAAAAGAGAGAGGGAGGGAGAGAGGTAGAGGAGAGAGAGGGAGAAAGAGGGAGAGAGAGAGCAAGCAGCTCCTCCCTCCCATGCAAATGACTGGAGGCAGAGGAGTAGAGGGACAGAAGCCTGTGCTGCTTGTAATGGGACAGGATTTGGGGTGCTGTTTCATGCTCTATCTCCCTCCCTCCCACTGTCTCAGGTGCAGAAAGTTTTCAAGGGAGAGAGGAAAGGAAGAGGAAAATGGAAGCTGAGGAGAGCTGGTCCTGTCCCCTCTTGTTGGTAAAGAGGGGGCATCCAGAAAGAGGTAAGGAGATAGTTTTATTTTAATTCAAGAAGGAGTGCCTGGTGGCGTAGCTGGTGTGCTCTGTCACACTACAGACCCCTCCCTGTGTGTGTGTGTGCGTGCGTGCGTGCGTGCGTCTGCAGGGGGTATCTGTCCCATCCATAGATATCAGGGGTACTGCAGCTGCTGCTGCTGTTCAAACTTTTGCTTTAGGCCCATTCCTTTGATGTTAATAAGCGTTTCTAGTACAATCTTTTTCGCTCTGTTCACCCACATCTTTACATTACCTCGTGTGTGTGTGTGTGTGTGTGTGTATGTGTATGTGTGTGTACGTGTGTATAGCATGTGTTTTGAAACACTATACTGTATCTGCATAGAAAAAAAGCCTTCTTTTAGTAATGTACAGTTCAAATACTGTATGAACATGACCCCATCTCATCTCATCCCCCTGACTCTGGATACAAAACATTCATGTATTCGTTTGCAACTTTTCATACAATTTGCTTGCACCATTTCAGAGAAATTAAATATTTAAAATGGAAATAAATTGGTAACTGCAGTAACAAACAACACTGTACATGCTAATAGTACATCCATGTAAGCAGTACATACATGCTCAGGAGTTGTTTTTTTGGATCGGTATATACTTGTCATTATCCACTTCAACCATTTTAATTCCCCCCTTTTAAATTATTGTACTGGTTGATGTGTATGTATATATATATATATATATATATATATATATATATATATATATAGATATATATCTATATATATATATATATATATATATTTCAACCATTATCACCTACAGTACAGTAGCATACAGTGCTCCCACTGCAGCAAGGGATTCTGGGAAATGACATGCAATGTTTACTCGCTCATCCCACAACGTGGCGGTATCAAATATAGCGTTTTCCCAGTTATTATATCCCTGCAGGATGTAGGATAATCCCAGCCAAACCCACATACTTACTACATTCCCGTTATGTCACATGTATTATTTCCTGTGAAGGAAGCGCTATGTATATTCCCATTATGGTCACAAATTGGACGATACTGTATTTCCATTATGTCTCCTATTATTTTCCCATGATATCTCATAGAATACTGTCATCCAAAACCACATCATTATTGAATGATTGAAAATGATGCTCCGTTTTATGTCAAGATTGTCTTGACACTTAGACCCCCAAGATTTCAATAGCGCCTCACTTAAAAGATGACATTATTTTTGATTCAAATGAACTTTTATGGTGCAGAAGCCGCATGGTGCCTGTGCCTACAGTGTATGTATTTGTCAGTGTGTCTCTATCTGCATTTCTGTCTCTTGCTGGCCGCCAGCCTGTGTGATGATGTCAGCCTGTCTGTGATGTAAGAGAGACATTGTGATATCATCACATACTGTAGGCAGGATGGCAGGTGTAAAGCTTCTAAAAGAGAGAGGGAGGGAGAGAGGTAGAGGAGAGAGAGGGAGAAAGAGGGAGAGAGAGAGCAAGCAGCTCCTCCCTCCCATGCAAATGACTGGAGGCAGAGGAGTAGAGGGACAGAAGCCTGTGCTGCTTGTAATGGGACAGGATTTGGGGTGCTGTTTCATGCTCTATCTCCCTCCCTCCCACTGTCTCAGGTGCAGAAAGTTTTCAAGGGAGAGAGGAAAGGAAGAGGAAAATGGAAGCTGAGGAGAGCTGGTCCTGTCCCTCTTGTTGGTAAAGAGGGGGCATCCAGAAAGAGGTAAGGAGATAGTTTTATTTTAATTCAAGAAGGAGTGCCTGGTGGCGTAGCTGGTGTGCTCTGTCACACTACAGACCCCTCCCTGTGTGTGTGTGTGCGTGCGTGCGTGCGTGCGTGCGTGCGTGCGTCTGCAGGGGGTATCTGTCCCATCCATAGATATCAGGGGTACTGCAGCTGCTGCTGCTGTTCAAACTTTTGCTTTAGGCCCATTCCTTTGATGTTAATAAGCGTTTCTAGTACAATCTTTTTCGCTCTGTTCACCCACATCTTTACATTACCTCGTGTGTGTGTGTGTGTGTGTGTGTGTGTGTGTGTATGTGTATGTGTGTGTACGTGTGTATAGCATGTGTTTGAAACACTATACTGTATCTGCATAGAAAAAAAGCCTTCTTTTAGTAATGTACAGTTCAAATACTGTATGAACATGACCCCATCTCATCTCATCCCCCTGACTCTGGATACAAAACATTCATGTATTCGTTTGCAACTTTTCATACAATTTGCTTGCACCATTTCAGAGAAATTAAATATTTAAAATGGAAATAAATTGGTAACTGCAGTAACAAACAACACTGTACATGCTAATAGTACATCCATGTAAGCAGTACATACATGCTCAGGAGTTGTTTTTTTGGATCGGTATATACTTGTCATTATCCACTTCAACCATTTTAATTCCCCCCTTTTAAATTATTGTACTGGTTGATGTGTATGTATATATATATATATATATATATATATATATATATATATATATATAGATATATATCTATATATATATATATATATATATATTTCAACCATTATCACCTACAGTACAGTAGCATACAGTGCTCCCACTGCAGCAAGGGATTCTGGGAAATGACATGCAATGTTTACTCGCTCATCCCACAACGTGGCGGTATCAAATATAGCGTTTTCCCAGTTATTATATCCCTGCAGGATGTAGGATAATCCCAGCCAAACCCACATACTTACTACATTCCCGTTATGTCACATGTATTATTTCCTGTGAAGGAAGCGCTATGTATATTCCCATTATGGTCACAAATTGGACGATACTGTATTTCCATTATGTCTCCTATTATTTTCCCATGATATCTCATAGAATACTGTCATCCAAAACCACATCATTATTGAATGATTGAAAATGATGCTCCGTTTTATGTCAAGATTGTCTTGACACTTAGACCCCCAAGATTTCAATAGCGCCTCACTTAAAAGATGACATTATTTTTGATTCAAATGAACTTTTATGGTGCAGAAGCCGCATGGTGCCTGTGCCTACAGTGTATGTATTTGTCAGTGTGTCTCTATCTGCATTTCTGTCTCTTGCTGGCCGCCAGCCTGTGTGATGATGTCAGCCTGTCTGTGATGTAAGAGAGACATTGTGATATCATCACATACTGTAGGCAGGATGGCAGGTGTAAAGCTTCTAAAAGAGAGAGGGAGGGAGAGAGGTAGAGGAGAGAGAGGGAGAAAGAGGGAGAGAGAGAGCAAGCAGCTCCTCCCTCCCATGCAAATGACTGGAGGCAGAGGAGTAGAGGGACAGAAGCCTGTGCTGCTTGTAATGGGACAGGATTTGGGGTGCTGTTTCATGCTCTATCTCCCTCCCTCCCACTGTCTCAGGTGCAGAAAGTTTTCAAGGGAGAGAGGAAAGGAAGAGGAAAATGGAAGCTGAGGAGAGCTGGTCCTGTCCCTCTTGTTGGTAAAGAGGGGGCATCCAGAAAGAGGTAAGGAGATAGTTTTATTTTAATTCAAGAAGGAGTGCCTGGTGGCGTAGCTGGTGTGCTCTGTCACACTACAGACCCCTCCCTGTGTGTGTGTGTGCGTGCGTGCGTGCGTGCGTGCGTCTGCAGGGGGTATCTGTCCCATCCATAGATATCAGGGGTACTGCAGCTGCTGCTGCTGTTCAAACTTTTGCTTTAGGCCCATTCCTTTGATGTTAATAAGCGTTTCTAGTACAATCTTTTTCGCTCTGTTCACCCACATCTTTACATTACCTCGTGTGTGTGTGTGTGTGTGTGTGTGTGTGTGTGTGTGTGTGTGTATGTGTATGTGTGTGTACGTGTGTATAGCATGTGTTTGAAACACTATACTGTATCTGCATAGAAAAAAAGCCTTCTTTTAGTAATGTACAGTTCAAATACTGTATGAACATGACCCCATCTCATCTCATCCCCCTGACTCTGGATACAAAACATTCATGTATTCGTTTGCAACTTTTCATACAATTTGCTTGCACCATTTCAGAGAAATTAAATATTTAAAATGGAAATAAATTGGTAACTGCAGTAACAAACAACACTGTACATGCTAATAGTACATCCATGTAAGCAGTACATACATGCTCAGGAGTTGTTTTTTTGGATCGGTATATACTTGTCATTATCCACTTCAACCATTTTAATTCCCCCCTTTTAAATTATTGTACTGGTTGATGTGTATGTATATATATATATATATATATATATATATATATATAGATATATATCTATATATATATATATATATATATATTTCAACCATTATCACCTACAGTACAGTAGCATACAGTGCTCCCACTGCAGCAAGGGATTCTGGGAAATGACATGCAATGTTTACTCGCTCATCCCACAACGTGGCGGTATCAAATATAGCGTTTTCCCAGTTATTATATCCCTGCAGGATGTAGGATAATCCCAGCCAAACCCACATACTTACTACATTCCCGTTATGTCACATGTATTATTTCCTGTGAAGGAAGCGCTATGTATATTCCCATTATGGTCACAAATTGGACGATACTGTATTTCCATTATGTCTCCTATTATTTTCCCATGATATCTCATAGAATACTGTCATCCAAAACCACATCATTATTGAATGATTGAAAATGATGCTCCGTTTTATGTCAAGATTGTCTTGACACTTAGACCCCCAAGATTTCAATAGCGCCTCACTTAAAAGATGACATTATTTTTGATTCAAATGAACTTTTATGGTGCAGAAGCCGCATGGTGCCTGTGCCTACAGTGTATGTATTTGTCAGTGTGTCTCTATCTGCATTTCTGTCTCTTGCTGGCCGCCAGCCTGTGTGATGATGTCAGCCTGTCTGTGATGTAAGAGAGACATTGTGATATCATCACATACTGTAGGCAGGATGGCAGGTGTAAAGCTTCTAAAAGAGAGAGGGAGGGAGAGAGGTAGGGGAGGGAGAGAGGTAGAGGAGAGAGAGGGAGAAAGAGGGAGAGAGAGAGCAAGCAGCTCCTCCCTCCCATGCAAATGACTGGAGGCAGAGGAGTAGAGGGACAGAAGCCTGTGCTGCTTGTAATGGGACAGGATTTGGGGTGCTGTTTCATGCTCTATCTCCCTCCCTCCCACTGTCTCAGGTGCAGAAAGTTTTCAAGGGAGAGAGGAAAGGAAGAGGAAAATGGAAGCTGAGGAGAGCTGGTCCTGTCCCTCTTGTTGGTAAAGAGGGGGCATCCAGAAAGAGGTAAGGAGATAGTTTTATTTTAATTCAAGAAGGAGTGCCTGGTGGCGTAGCTGGTGTGCTCTGTCACACTACAGACCCCTCCCTGTGTGTGTGTGTGCGTGCGTGCGTGCGTGCGTGCGTGCGTGCGTGCGTGCGTGCGTCTGCAGGGGGTATCTGTCCCATCCATAGATATCAGGGGTACTGCAGCTGCTGCTGCTGTTCAAACTTTTGCTTTAGGCCCATTCCTTTGATGTTAATAAGCGTTTCTAGTACAATCTTTTTCGCTCTGTTCACCCACATCTTTACATTACCTCGTGTGTGTGTGTGTGTGTGTGTGTATGTGTATGTGTGTGTACGTGTGTATAGCATGTGTTTGAAACACTATACTGTATCTGCATAGAAAAAAAGCCTTCTTTTAGTAATGTACAGTTCAAATACTGTATGAACATGACCCCATCTCATCTCATCCCCCTGACTCTGGATACAAAACATTCATGTATTCGTTTGCAACTTTTCATACAATTTGCTTGCACCATTTCAGAGAAATTAAATATTTAAAATGGAAATAAATTGGTAACTGCAGTAACAAACAACACTGTACATGCTAATAGTACATCCATGTAAGCAGTACATACATGCTCAGGAGTTGTTTTTTTGGATCGGTATATACTTGTCATTATCCACTTCAACCATTTTAATTCCCCCCTTTTAAATTATTGTACTGGTTGATGTGTATGTATATATATATATATATATATATATATATATATATATATAGATATATATCTATATATATATATATATATATATATTTCAACCATTATCACCTACAGTACAGTAGCATACAGTGCTCCCACTGCAGCAAGGGATTCTGGGAAATGACATGCAATGTTTACTCGCTCATCCCACAACGTGGCGGTATCAAATATAGCGTTTTCCCAGTTATTATATCCCTGCAGGATGTAGGATAATCCCAGCCAAACCCACATACTTACTACATTCCCGTTATGTCACATGTATTATTTCCTGTGAAGGAAGCGCTATGTATATTCCCATTATGGTCACAAATTGGACGATACTGTATTTCCATTATGTCTCCTATTATTTTCCCATGATATCTCATAGAATACTGTCATCCAAAACCACATCATTATTGAATGATTGAAAATGATGCTCCGTTTTATGTCAAGATTGTCTTGACACTTAGACCCCCAAGATTTCAATAGCGCCTCACTTAAAAGATGACATTATTTTTGATTCAAATGAACTTTTATGGTGCAGAAGCCGCATGGTGCCTGTGCCTACAGTGTATGTATTTGTCAGTGTGTCTCTATCTGCATTTCTGTCTCTTGCTGGCCGCCAGCCTGTGTGATGATGTCAGCCTGTCTGTGATGTAAGAGAGACATTGTGATATCATCACATACTGTAGGCAGGATGGCAGGTGTAAAGCTTCTAAAAGAGAGAGGGAGGGAGAGAGGTAGAGGAGAGAGAGGGAGAAAGAGGGAGAGAGAGAGCAAGCAGCTCCTCCCTCCCATGCAAATGACTGGAGGCAGAGGAGTAGAGGGACAGAAGCCTGTGCTGCTTGTAATGGGACAGGATTTGGGGTGCTGTTTCATGCTCTATCTCCCTCCCTCCCACTGTCTCAGGTGCAGAAAGTTTTCAAGGGAGAGAGGAAAGGAAGAGGAAAATGGAAGCTGAGGAGAGCTGGTCCTGTCCCTCTTGTTGGTAAAGAGGGGGCATCCAGAAAGAGGTAAGGAGATAGTTTTATTTTAATTCAAGAAGGAGTGCCTGGTGGCGTAGCTGGTGTGCTCTGTCACACTACAGACCCCTCCCTGTGTGTGTGTGTGCGTGCGTGCGTGCGTGCGTGCGTGCGTCTGCAGGGGGTATCTGTCCCATCCATAGATATCAGGGGTACTGCAGCTGCTGCTGCTGTTCAAACTTTTGCTTTAGGCCCATTCCTTTGATGTTAATAAGCGTTTCTAGTACAATCTTTTTCGCTCTGTTCACCCACATCTTTACATTACCTCGTGTGTGTGTGTGTGTGTGTGTGTGTGTGTGTGTATGTGTATGTGTGTGTACGTGTGTATAGCATGTGTTTGAAACACTATACTGTATCTGCATAGAAAAAAAGCCTTCTTTTAGTAATGTACAGTTCAAATACTGTATGAACATGACCCCATCTCATCTCATCCCCCTGACTCTGGATACAAAACATTCATGTATTCGTTTGCAACTTTTCATACAATTTGCTTGCACCATTTCAGAGAAATTAAATATTTAAAATGGAAATAAATTGGTAACTGCAGTAACAAACAACACTGTACATGCTAATAGTACATCCATGTAAGCAGTACATACATGCTCAGGAGTTGTTTTTTTGGATCGGTATATACTTGTCATTATCCACTTCAACCATTTTAATTCCCCCCTTTTAAATTATTGTACTGGTTGATGTGTATGTATATATATATATATATATATATATATATATATATATAGATATATATCTATATATATATATATATATATATATTTCAACCATTATCACCTACAGTACAGTAGCATACAGTGCTCCCACTGCAGCAAGGGATTCTGGGAAATGACATGCAATGTTTACTCGCTCATCCCACAACGTGGCGGTATCAAATATAGCGTTTTCCCAGTTATTATATCCCTGCAGGATGTAGGATAATCCCAGCCAAACCCACATACTTACTACATTCCCGTTATGTCACATGTATTATTTCCTGTGAAGGAAGCGCTATGTATATTCCCATTATGGTCACAAATTGGACGATACTGTATTTCCATTATGTCTCCTATTATTTTCCCATGATATCTCATAGAATACTGTCATCCAAAACCACATCATTATTGAATGATTGAAAATGATGCTCCGTTTTATGTCAAGATTGTCTTGACACTTAGACCCCCAAGATTTCAATAGCGCCTCACTTAAAAGATGACATTATTTTTGATTCAAATGAACTTTTATGGTGCAGAAGCCGCATGGTGCCTGTGCCTACAGTGTATGTATTTGTCAGTGTGTCTCTATCTGCATTTCTGTCTCTTGCTGGCCGCCAGCCTGTGTGATGATGTCAGCCTGTCTGTGATGTAAGAGAGACATTGTGATATCATCACATACTGTAGGCAGGATGGCAGGTGTAAAGCTTCTAAAAGAGAGAGGGAGGGAGAGAGGTAGGGGAGGGAGAGAGGTAGAGGAGAGAGAGGGAGAAAGAGGGAGAGAGAGAGCAAGCAGCTCCTCCCTCCCATGCAAATGACTGGAGGCAGAGGAGTAGAGGGACAGAAGCCTGTGCTGCTTGTAATGGGACAGGATTTGGGGTGCTGTTTCATGCTCTATCTCCCTCCCTCCCACTGTCTCAGGTGCAGAAAGTTTTCAAGGGAGAGAGGAAAGGAAGAGGAAAATGGAAGCTGAGGAGAGCTGGTCCTGTCCCTCTTGTTGGTAAAGAGGGGGCATCCAGAAAGAGGTAAGGAGATAGTTTTATTTTAATTCAAGAAGGAGTGCCTGGTGGCGTAGCTGGTGTGCTCTGTCACACTACAGACCCCTCCCTGTGTGTGTGTGTGCGTGCGTGCGTGCGTGCGTGCGTGCGTGCGTCTGCAGGGGGTATCTGTCCCATCCATAGATATCAGGGGTACTGCAGCTGCTGCTGCTGTTCAAACTTTTGCTTTAGGCCCATTCCTTTGATGTTAATAAGCGTTTCTAGTACAATCTTTTTCGCTCTGTTCACCCACATCTTTACATTACCTCGTGTGTGTGTGTGTGTGTGTGTGTATGTGTATGTGTGTGTACGTGTGTATAGCATGTGTTTGAAACACTATACTGTATCTGCATAGAAAAAAAGCCTTCTTTTAGTAATGTACAGTTCAAATACTGTATGAACATGACCCCATCTCATCTCATCCCCCTGACTCTGGATACAAAACATTCATGTATTCGTTTGCAACTTTTCATACAATTTGCTTGCACCATTTCAGAGAAATTAAATATTTAAAATGGAAATAAATTGGTAACTGCAGTAACAAACAACACTGTACATGCTAATAGTACATCCATGTAAGCAGTACATACATGCTCAGGAGTTGTTTTTTTGGATCGGTATATACTTGTCATTATCCACTTCAACCATTTTAATTCCCCCCTTTTAAATTATTGTACTGGTTGATGTGTATGTATATATATATATATATATATATATATATATATATATAGATATATATCTATATATATATATATATATATATATTTCAACCATTATCACCTACAGTACAGTAGCATACAGTGCTCCCACTGCAGCAAGGGATTCTGGGAAATGACATGCAATGTTTACTCGCTCATCCCACAACGTGGCGGTATCAAATATAGCGTTTTCCCAGTTATTATATCCCTGCAGGATGTAGGATAATCCCAGCCAAACCCACATACTTACTACATTCCCGTTATGTCACATGTATTATTTCCTGTGAAGGAAGCGCTATGTATATTCCCATTATGGTCACAAATTGGACGATACTGTATTTCCATTATGTCTCCTATTATTTTCCCATGATATCTCATAGAATACTGTCATCCAAAACCACATCATTATTGAATGATTGAAAATGATGCTCCGTTTTATGTCAAGATTGTCTTGACACTTAGACCCCCAAGATTTCAATAGCGCCTCACTTAAAAGATGACATTATTTTTGATTCAAATGAACTTTTATGGTGCAGAAGCCGCATGGTGCCTGTGCCTACAGTGTATGTATTTGTCAGTGTGTCTCTATCTGCATTTCTGTCTCTTGCTGGCCGCCAGCCTGTGTGATGATGTCAGCCTGTCTGTGATGTAAGAGAGACATTGTGATATCATCACATACTGTAGGCAGGATGGCAGGTGTAAAGCTTCTAAAAGAGAGAGGGAGGGAGAGAGGTAGAGGAGAGAGAGGGAGAAAGAGGGAGAGAGAGAGCAAGCAGCTCCTCCCTCCCATGCAAATGACTGGAGGCAGAGGAGTAGAGGGACAGAAGCCTGTGCTGCTTGTAATGGGACAGGATTTGGGGTGCTGTTTCATGCTCTATCCTCCTCCCTCCCACTGTCTCAGGTGCAGAAAGTTTTCAAGGGAGAGAGGAAAGGAAGAGGAAAATGGAAGCTGAGGAGAGCTGGTCCTGTCCCTCTTGTTGGTAAAGAGGGGGCATCCAGAAAGAGGTAAGGAGATAGTTTTATTTTAATTCAAGAAGGAGTGCCTGGTGGCGTAGCTGGTGTGCTCTGTCACACTACAGACCCCTCCCTGTGTGTGTGCGTGCGTGCGTGCGTCTGCAGGGGGTATCTGTCCCATCCATAGATATCAGGGGTACTGCAGCTGCTGCTGCTGTTCAAACTTTTGCTTTAGGCCCATTCCTTTGATGTTAATAAGCGTTTCTAGTACAATCTTTTTCGCTCTGTTCACCCACATCTTTACATTACCTCGTGTGTGTGTGTGTGTGTGTGTGTGTGTGTGTGTATGTGTATGTGTGTGTACGTGTGTATAGCATGTGTTTGAAACACTATACTGTATCTGCATAGAAAAAAAGCCTTCTTTTAGTAATGTACAGTTCAAATACTGTATGAACATGACCCCATCTCATCTCATCCCCCTGACTCTGGATACAAAACATTCATGTATTCGTTTGCAACTTTTCATACAATTTGCTTGCACCATTTCAGAGAAATTAAATATTTAAAATGGAAATAAATTGGTAACTGCAGTAACAAACAACACTGTACATGCTAATAGTACATCCATGTAAGCAGTACATACATGCTCAGGAGTTGTTTTTTTGGATCGGTATATACTTGTCATTATCCACTTCAACCATTTTAATTCCCCCCTTTTAAATTATTGTACCGGTTGATGTGTATGTATATATATATATATATATATATATATATATATATATATATATATATATATAGATATATATCTATATATATATATATATATATATATTTCAACCATTATCACCTACAGTACAGTAGCATACAGTGCTCCCACTGCAGCAAGGGATTCTGGGAAATGACATGCAATGTTTACTCGCTCATCCCACAACGTGGCGGTATCAAATATAGCGTTTTCCCAGTTATTATATCCCTGCAGGATGTAGGATAATCCCAGCCAAACCCACATACTTACTACATTCCCGTTATGTCACATGTATTATTTCCTGTGAAGGAAGCGCTATGTATATTCCCATTATGGTCACAAATTGGACGATACTGTATTTCCATTATGTCTCCTATTATTTTCCCATGATATCTCATAGAATACTGTCATCCAAAACCACATCATTATTGAATGATTGAAAATGATGCTCCGTTTTATGTCAAGATTGTCTTGACACTTAGACCCCCAAGATTTCAATAGCGCCTCACTTAAAAGATGACATTATTTTTGATTCAAATGAACTTTTATGGTGCAGAAGCCGCATGGTGCCTGTGCCTACAGTGTATGTATTTGTCAGTGTGTCTCTATCTGCATTTCTGTCTCTTGCTGGCCGCCAGCCTGTGTGATGATGTCAGCCTGTCTGTGATGTAAGAGAGACATTGTGATATCATCACATACTGTAGGCAGGATGGCAGGTGTAAAGCTTCTAAAAGAGAGAGGGAGGGAGAGAGGTAGAGGAGAGAGAGGGAGAAAGAGGGAGAGAGAGAGCAAGCAGCTCCTCCCTCCCATGCAAATGACTGGAGGCAGAGGAGTAGAGGGACAGAAGCCTGTGCTGCTTGTAATGGGACAGGATTTGGGGTGCTGTTTCATGCTCTATCTCCCTCCCTCCCACTGTCTCAGGTGCAGAAAGTTTTCAAGGGAGAGAGGAAAGGAAGAGGAAAATGGAAGCTGAGGAGAGCTGGTCCTGTCCCTCTTGTTGGTAAAGAGGGGGCATCCAGAAAGAGGTAAGGAGATAGTTTTATTTTAATTCAAGAAGGAGTGCCTGGTGGCGTAGCTGGTGTGCTCTGTCACACTACAGACCCCTCCCTGTGTGTGTGTGTGCGTGCGTGCGTGCGTGCGTGCGTGCGTGCGTCTGCAGGGGGTATCTGTCCCATCCATAGATATCAGGGGTACTGCAGCTGCTGCTGCTGTTCAAACTTTTGCTTTAGGCCCATTCCTTTGATGTTAATAAGCGTTTCTAGTACAATATTTTTCGCTCTGTTCACCCACATCTTTACATTACCTCGTGTGTGTGTGTGTGTGTGTATGTGTATGTGTGTGTACGTGTGTATAGCATGTGTTTGAAACACTATACTGTATCTGCATAGAAAAAAAGCCTTCTTTTAGTAATGTACAGTTCAAATACTGTATGAACATGACCCCATCTCATCTCATCCCCCTGACTCTGGATACAAAACATTCATGTATTCGTTTGCAACTTTTCATACAATTTGCTTGCACCATTTCAGAGAAATTAAATATTTAAAATGGAAATAAATTGGTAACTGCAGTAACAAACAACACTGTACATGCTAATAGTACATCCATGTAAGCAGTACATACATGCTCAGGAGTTGTTTTTTTGGATCGGTATATACTTGTCATTATCCACTTCAACCATTTTAATTCCCCCCTTTTAAATTATTGTACTGGTTGATGTGTATGTATATATATATATATATATATATATATATATATATATATAGATATATATCTATATATATATATATATATATATATTTCAACCATTATCACCTACAGTACAGTAGCATACAGTGCTCCCACTGCAGCAAGGGATTCTGGGAAATGACATGCAATGTTTACTCGCTCATCCCACAACGTGGCGGTATCAAATATAGCGTTTTCCCAGTTATTATATCCCTGCAGGATGTAGGATAATCCCAGCCAAACCCACATACTTACTACATTCCCGTTATGTCACATGTATTATTTCCTGTGAAGGAAGCGCTATGTATATTCCCATTATGGTCACAAATTGGACGATACTGTATTTCCATTATGTCTCCTATTATTTTCCCATGATATCTCATAGAATACTGTCATCCAAAACCACATCATTATTGAATGATTGAAAATGATGCTCCGTTTTATGTCAAGATTGTCTTGACACTTAGACCCCCAAGATTTCAATAGCGCCTCACTTAAAAGATGACATTATTTTTGATTCAAATGAACTTTTATGGTGCAGAAGCCGCATGGTGCCTGTGCCTACAGTGTATGTATTTGTCAGTGTGTCTCTATCTGCATTTCTGTCTCTTGCTGGCCGCCAGCCTGTGTGATGATGTCAGCCTGTCTGTGATGTAAGAGAGACATTGTGATATCATCACATACTGTAGGCAGGATGGCAGGTGTAAAGCTTCTAAAAGAGAGAGGGAGGGAGAGAGGTAGGGGAGGGAGAGAGGTAGAGGAGAGAGAGGGAGAAAGAGGGAGAGAGAGAGCAAGCAGCTCCTCCCTCCCATGCAAATGACTGGAGGCAGAGGAGTAGAGGGACAGAAGCCTGTGCTGCTTGTAATGGGACAGGATTTGGGGTGCTGTTTCATGCTCTATCTCCCTCCCTCCCACTGTCTCAGGTGCAGAAAGTTTTCAAGGGAGAGAGGAAAGGAAGAGGAAAATGGAAGCTGAGGAGAGCTGGTCCTGTCCCTCTTGTTGGTAAAGAGGGGGCATCCAGAAAGAGGTAAGGAGATAGTTTTATTTTAATTCAAGAAGGAGTGCCTGGTGGCGTAGCTGGTGTGCTCTGTCACACTACAGACCCCTCCCTGTGTGTGTGTGTGCGTGCGTGCGTGCGTGCGTGCGTGCGTGCGTGCGTGCGTGCGTGCGTGCGTCTGCAGGGGGTATCTGTCCCATCCATAGATATCAGGGGTACTGCAGCTGCTGCTGCTGTTCAAACTTTTGCTTTAGGCCCATTCCTTTGATGTTAATAAGCGTTTCTAGTACAATCTTTTTCGCTCTGTTCACCCACATCTTTACATTACCTCGTGTGTGTGTGTGTGTGTGTGTGTATGTGTATGTGTGTGTACGTGTGTATAGCATGTGTTTGAAACACTATACTGTATCTGCATAGAAAAAAAGCCTTCTTTTAGTAATGTACAGTTCAAATACTGTATGAACATGACCCCATCTCATCTCATCCCCCTGACTCTGGATACAAAACATTCATGTATTCGTTTGCAACTTTTCATACAATTTGCTTGCACCATTTCAGAGAAATTAAATATTTAAAATGGAAATAAATTGGTAACTGCAGTAACAAACAACACTGTACATGCTAATAGTACATCCATGTAAGCAGTACATACATGCTCAGGAGTTGTTTTTTTGGATCGGTATATACTTGTCATTATCCACTTCAACCATTTTAATTCCCCCCTTTTAAATTATTGTACTGGTTGATGTGTATGTATATATATATATATATATATATATATATATATATATATAGATATATATCTATATATATATATATATATATATATTTCAACCATTATCACCTACAGTACAGTAGCATACAGTGCTCCCACTGCAGCAAGGGATTCTGGGAAATGACATGCAATGTTTACTCGCTCATCCCACAACGTGGCGGTATCAAATATAGCGTTTTCCCAGTTATTATATCCCTGCAGGATGTAGGATAATCCCAGCCAAACCCACATACTTACTACATTCCCGTTATGTCACATGTATTATTTCCTGTGAAGGAAGCGCTATGTATATTCCCATTATGGTCACAAATTGGACGATACTGTATTTCCATTATGTCTCCTATTATTTTCCCATGATATCTCATAGAATACTGTCATCCAAAACCACATCATTATTGAATGATTGAAAATGATGCTCCGTTTTATGTCAAGATTGTCTTGACACTTAGACCCCCAAGATTTCAATAGCGCCTCACTTAAAAGATGACATTATTTTTGATTCAAATGAACTTTTATGGTGCAGAAGCCGCATGGTGCCTGTGCCTACAGTGTATGTATTTGTCAGTGTGTCTCTATCTGCATTTCTGTCTCTTGCTGGCCGCCAGCCTGTGTGATGATGTCAGCCTGTCTGTGATGTAAGAGAGACATTGTGATATCATCACATACTGTAGGCAGGATGGCAGGTGTAAAGCTTCTAAAAGAGAGAGGGAGGGAGAGAGGTAGAGGAGAGAGAGGGAGAAAGAGGGAGAGAGAGAGCAAGCAGCTCCTCCCTCCCATGCAAATGACTGGAGGCAGAGGAGTAGAGGGACAGAAGCCTGTGCTGCTTGTAATGGGACAGGATTTGGGGTGCTGTTTCATGCTCTATCTCCCTCCCTCCCACTGTCTCAGGTGCAGAAAGTTTTCAAGGGAGAGAGGAAAGGAAGAGGAAAATGGAAGCTGAGGAGAGCTGGTCCTGTCCCTCTTGTTGGTAAAGAGGGGGCATCCAGAAAGAGGTAAGGAGATAGTTTTATTTTAATTCAAGAAGGAGTGCCTGGTGGCGTAGCTGGTGTGCTCTGTCACACTACAGACCCCTCCCTGTGTGTGTGCGTGCGTGCGTGCGTCTGCAGGGGGTATCTGTCCCATCCATAGATATCAGGGGTACTGCAGCTGCTGCTGCTGTTCAAACTTTTGCTTTAGGCCCATTCCTTTGATGTTAATAAGCGTTTCTAGTACAATCTTTTTCGCTCTGTTCACCCACATCTTTACATTACCTCGTGTGTGTGTGTGTGTGTGTGTGTGTGTGTGTGTGTGTGTATGTGTATGTGTGTGTACGTGTGTATAGCATGTGTTTGAAACACTATACTGTATCTGCATAGAAAAAAAGCCTTCTTTTAGTAATGTACAGTTCAAATACTGTATGAACATGACCCCATCTCATCTCATCCCCCTGACTCTGGATACAAAACATTCATGTATTCGTTTGCAACTTTTCATACAATTTGCTTGCACCATTTCAGAGAAATTAAATATTTAAAATGGAAATAAATTGGTAACTGCAGTAACAAACAACACTGTACATGCTAATAGTACATCCATGTAAGCAGTACATACATGCTCAGGAGTTGTTTTTTTGGATCGGTATATACTTGTCATTATCCACTTCAACCATTTTAATTCCCCCCTTTTAAATTATTGTACTGGTTGATGTGTATGTATATATATATATATATATATATATATATATATATATATATATATATAGATATATATCTATATATATATATATATATATATATTTCAACCATTATCACCTACAGTACAGTAGCATACAGTGCTCCCACTGCAGCAAGGGATTCTGGGAAATGACATGCAATGTTTACTCGCTCATCCCACAACGTGGCGGTATCAAATATAGCGTTTTCCCAGTTATTATATCCCTGCAGGATGTAGGATAATCCCAGCCAAACCCACATACTTACTACATTCCCGTTATGTCACATGTATTATTTCCTGTGAAGGAAGCGCTATGTATATTCCCATTATGGTCACAAATTGGACGATACTGTATTTCCATTATGTCTCCTATTATTTTCCCATGATATCTCATAGAATACTGTCATCCAAAACCACATCATTATTGAATGATTGAAAATGATGCTCCGTTTTATGTCAAGATTGTCTTGACACTTAGACCCCCAAGATTTCAATAGCGCCTCACTTAAAAGATGACATTATTTTTGATTCAAATGAACTTTTATGGTGCAGAAGCCGCATGGTGCCTGTGCCTACAGTGTATGTATTTGTCAGTGTGTCTCTATCTGCATTTCTGTCTCTTGCTGGCCGCCAGCCTGTGTGATGATGTCAGCCTGTCTGTGATGTAAGAGAGACATTGTGATATCATCACATACTGTAGGCAGGATGGCAGGTGTAAAGCTTCTAAAAGAGAGAGGGAGGGAGAGAGGTAGGGGAGGGAGAGAGGTAGAGGAGAGAGAGGGAGAAAGAGGGAGAGAGAGAGCAAGCAGCTCCTCCCTCCCATGCAAATGACTGGAGGCAGAGGAGTAGAGGGACAGAAGCCTGTGCTGCTTGTAATGGGACAGGATTTGGGGTGCTGTTTCATGCTCTATCTCCCTCCCTCCCACTGTCTCAGGTGCAGAAAGTTTTCAAGGGAGAGAGGAAAGGAAGAGGAAAATGGAAGCTGAGGAGAGCTGGTCCTGTCCCTCTTGTTGGTAAAGAGGGGGCATCCAGAAAGAGGTAAGGAGATAGTTTTATTTTAATTCAAGAAGGAGTGCCTGGTGGCGTAGCTGGTGTGCTCTGTCACACTACAGACCCCTCCCTGTGTGTGTGTGTGCGTGCGTGCGTGCGTGCGTGCGTGCGTGCGTGCGTCTGCAGGGGGTATCTGTCCCATCCATAGATATCAGGGGTACTGCAGCTGCTGCTGCTGTTCAAACTTTTGCTTTAGGCCCATTCCTTTGATGTTAATAAGCGTTTCTAGTACAATCTTTTTCGCTCTGTTCACCCACATCTTTACATTACCTCGTGTGTGTGTGTGTGTGTGTGTGTATGTGTATGTGTGTGTACGTGTGTATAGCATGTGTTTGAAACACTATACTGTATCTGCATAGAAAAAAAGCCTTCTTTTAGTAATGTACAGTTCAAATACTGTATGAACATGACCCCATCTCATCTCATCCCCCTGACTCTGGATACAAAACATTCATGTATTCGTTTGCAACTTTTCATACAATTTGCTTGCACCATTTCAGAGAAATTAAATATTTAAAATGGAAATAAATTGGTAACTGCAGTAACAAACAACACTGTACATGCTAATAGTACATCCATGTAAGCAGTACATACATGCTCAGGAGTTGTTTTTTTGGATCGGTATATACTTGTCATTATCCACTTCAACCATTTTAATTCCCCCCTTTTAAATTATTGTACTGGTTGATGTGTATGTATATATATATATATATATATATATATATATATATAGATATATATCTATATATATATATATATATATATATTTCAACCATTATCACCTACAGTACAGTAGCATACAGTGCTCCCACTGCAGCAAGGGATTCTGGGAAATGACATGCAATGTTTACTCGCTCATCCCACAACGTGGCGGTATCAAATATAGCGTTTTCCCAGTTATTATATCCCTGCAGGATGTAGGATAATCCCAGCCAAACCCACATACTTACTACATTCCCGTTATGTCACATGTATTATTTCCTGTGAAGGAAGCGCTATGTATATTCCCATTATGGTCACAAATTGGACGATACTGTATTTCCATTATGTCTCCTATTATTTTCCCATGATATCTCATAGAATACTGTCATCCAAAACCACATCATTATTGAATGATTGAAAATGATGCTCCGTTTTATGTCAAGATTGTCTTGACACTTAGACCCCCAAGATTTCAATAGCGCCTCACTTAAAAGATGACATTATTTTTGATTCAAATGAACTTTTATGGTGCAGAAGCCGCATGGTGCCTGTGCCTACAGTGTATGTATTTGTCAGTGTGTCTCTATCTGCATTTCTGTCTCTTGCTGGCCGCCAGCCTGTGTGATGATGTCAGCCTGTCTGTGATGTAAGAGAGACATTGTGATATCATCACATACTGTAGGCAGGATGGCAGGTGTAAAGCTTCTAAAAGAGAGAGGGAGGGAGAGAGGTAGGGGAGGGAGAGAGGTAGAGGAGAGAGAGGGAGAAAGAGGGAGAGAGAGAGCAAGCAGCTCCTCCCTCCCATGCAAATGACTGGAGGCAGAGGAGTAGAGGGACAGAAGCCTGTGCTGCTTGTAATGGGACAGGATTTGGGGTGCTGTTTCATGCTCTATCTCCCTCCCTCCCACTGTCTCAGGTGCAGAAAGTTTTCAAGGGAGAGAGGAAAGGAAGAGGAAAATGGAAGCTGAGGAGAGCTGGTCCTGTCCCTCTTGTTGGTAAAGAGGGGGCATCCAGAAAGAGGTAAGGAGATAGTTTTATTTTAATTCAAGAAGGAGTGCCTGGTGGCGTAGCTGGTGTGCTCTGTCACACTACAGACCCCTCCCTGTGTGTGTGTGTGCGTGCGTGCGTGCGTGCGTGCGTGCGTGCGTCTGCAGGGGGTATCTGTCCCATCCATAGATATCAGGGGTACTGCAGCTGCTGCTGCTGTTCAAACTTTTGCTTTAGGCCCATTCCTTTGATGTTAATAAGCGTTTCTAGTACAATCTTTTTCGCTCTGTTCACCCACATCTTTACATTACCTCGTGTGTGTGTGTGTGTGTGTGTGTATGTGTATGTGTGTGTACGTGTGTATAGCATGTGTTTGAAACACTATACTGTATCTGCATAGAAAAAAAGCCTTCTTTTAGTAATGTACAGTTCAAATACTGTATGAACATGACCCCATCTCATCTCATCCCCCTGACTCTGGATACAAAACATTCATGTATTCGTTTGCAACTTTTCATACAATTTGCTTGCACCATTTCAGAGAAATTAAATATTTAAAATGGAAATAAATTGGTAACTGCAGTAACAAACAACACTGTACATGCTAATAGTACATCCATGTAAGCAGTACATACATGCTCAGGAGTTGTTTTTTTGGATCGGTATATACTTGTCATTATCCACTTCAACCATTTTAATTCCCCCCTTTTAAATTATTGTACTGGTTGATGTGTATGTATATATATATATATATATATATATATATATATATATATATAGATATATATCTATATATATATATATATATATATATTTCAACCATTATCACCTACAGTACAGTAGCATACAGTGCTCCCACTGCAGCAAGGGATTCTGGGAAATGACATGCAATGTTTACTCGCTCATCCCACAACGTGGCGGTATCAAATATAGCGTTTTCCCAGTTATTATATCCCTGCAGGATGTAGGATAATCCCAGCCAAACCCACATACTTACTACATTCCCGTTATGTCACATGTATTATTTCCTGTGAAGGAAGCGCTATGTATATTCCCATTATGGTCACAAATTGGACGATACTGTATTTCCATTATGTCTCCTATTATTTTCCCATGATATCTCATAGAATACTGTCATCCAAAACCACATCATTATTGAATGATTGAAAATGATGCTCCGTTTTATGTCAAGATTGTCTTGACACTTAGACCCCCAAGATTTCAATAGCGCCTCACTTAAAAGATGACATTATTTTTGATTCAAATGAACTTTTATGGTGCAGAAGCCGCATGGTGCCTGTGCCTACAGTGTATGTATTTGTCAGTGTGTCTCTATCTGCATTTCTGTCTCTTGCTGGCCGCCAGCCTGTGTGATGATGTCAGCCTGTCTGTGATGTAAGAGAGACATTGTGATATCATCACATACTGTAGGCAGGATGGCAGGTGTAAAGCTTCTAAAAGAGAGAGGGAGGGAGAGAGGTAGAGGAGAGAGAGGGAGAAAGAGGGAGAGAGAGAGCAAGCAGCTCCTCCCTCCCATGCAAATGACTGGAGGCAGAGGAGTAGAGGGACAGAAGCCTGTGCTGCTTGTAATGGGACAGGATTTGGGGTGCTGTTTCATGCTCTATCTCCCTCCCTCCCACTGTCTCAGGTGCAGAAAGTTTTCAAGGGAGAGAGGAAAGGAAGAGGAAAATGGAAGCTGAGGAGAGCTGGTCCTGTCCCTCTTGTTGGTAAAGAGGGGGCATCCAGAAAGAGGTAAGGAGATAGTTTTATTTTAATTCAAGAAGGAGTGCCTGGTGGCGTAGCTGGTGTGCTCTGTCACACTACAGACCCCTCCCTGTGTGTGTGCGTGCGTGCGTGCGTCTGCAGGGGGTATCTGTCCCATCCATAGATATCAGGGGTACTGCAGCTGCTGCTGCTGTTCAAACTTTTGCTTTAGGCCCATTCCTTTGATGTTAATAAGCGTTTCTAGTACAATCTTTTTCGCTCTGTTCACCCACATCTTTACATTACCTCGTGTGTGTGTGTGTGTGTGTGTGTGTGTGTGTGTATGTGTATGTGTGTGTACGTGTGTATAGCATGTGTTTGAAACACTATACTGTATCTGCATAGAAAAAAAGCCTTCTTTTAGTAATGTACAGTTCAAATACTGTATGAACATGACCCCATCTCATCTCATCCCCCTGACTCTGGATACAAAACATTCATGTATTCGTTTGCAACTTTTCATACAATTTGCTTGCACCATTTCAGAGAAATTAAATATTTAAAATGGAAATAAATTGGTAACTGCAGTAACAAACAACACTGTACATGCTAATAGTACATCCATGTAAGCAGTACATACATGCTCAGGAGTTGTTTTTTTGGATCGGTATATACTTGTCATTATCCACTTCAACCATTTTAATTCCCCCCTTTTAAATTATTGTACCGGTTGATGTGTATGTATATATATATATATATATATATATATATATATATATATATATATATATATAGATATATATCTATATATATATATATATATATATATTTCAACCATTATCACCTACAGTACAGTAGCATACAGTGCTCCCACTGCAGCAAGGGATTCTGGGAAATGACATGCAATGTTTACTCGCTCATCCCACAACGTGGCGGTATCAAATATAGCGTTTTCCCAGTTATTATATCCCTGCAGGATGTAGGATAATCCCAGCCAAACCCACATACTTACTACATTCCCGTTATGTCACATGTATTATTTCCTGTGAAGGAAGCGCTATGTATATTCCCATTATGGTCACAAATTGGACGATACTGTATTTCCATTATGTCTCCTATTATTTTCCCATGATATCTCATAGAATACTGTCATCCAAAACCACATCATTATTGAATGATTGAAAATGATGCTCCGTTTTATGTCAAGATTGTCTTGACACTTAGACCCCCAAGATTTCAATAGCGCCTCACTTAAAAGATGACATTATTTTTGATTCAAATGAACTTTTATGGTGCAGAAGCCGCATGGTGCCTGTGCCTACAGTGTATGTATTTGTCAGTGTGTCTCTATCTGCATTTCTGTCTCTTGCTGGCCGCCAGCCTGTGTGATGATGTCAGCCTGTCTGTGATGTAAGAGAGACATTGTGATATCATCACATACTGTAGGCAGGATGGCAGGTGTAAAGCTTCTAAAAGAGAGAGGGAGGGAGAGAGGTAGAGGAGAGAGAGGGAGAAAGAGGGAGAGAGAGAGCAAGCAGCTCCTCCCTCCCATGCAAATGACTGGAGGCAGAGGAGTAGAGGGACAGAAGCCTGTGCTGCTTGTAATGGGACAGGATTTGGGGTGCTGTTTCATGCTCTATCTCCCTCCCTCCCACTGTCTCAGGTGCAGAAAGTTTTCAAGGGAGAGAGGAAAGGAAGAGGAAAATGGAAGCTGAGGAGAGCTGGTCCTGTCCCTCTTGTTGGTAAAGAGGGGGCATCCAGAAAGAGGTAAGGAGATAGTTTTATTTTAATTCAAGAAGGAGTGCCTGGTGGCGTAGCTGGTGTGCTCTGTCACACTACAGACCCCTCCCTGTGTGCGTGCGTGCGTGCGTGCGTGCGTGCGTGCGTGCGTGCGTGCGTCTGCAGGGGGTATCTGTCCCATCCATAGATATCAGGGGTACTGCAGCTGCTGCTGCTGTTCAAACTTTTGCTTTAGGCCCATTCCTTTGATGTTAATAAGCGTTTCTAGTACAATATTTTTCGCTCTGTTCACCCACATCTTTACATTACCTCGTGTGTGTGTGTGTGTGTGTATGTGTATGTGTGTGTACGTGTGTATAGCATGTGTTTGAAACACTATACTGTATCTGCATAGAAAAAAAGCCTTCTTTTAGTAATGTACAGTTCAAATACTGTATGAACATGACCCCATCTCATCTCATCCCCCTGACTCTGGATACAAAACATTCATGTATTCGTTTGCAACTTTTCATACAATTTGCTTGCACCATTTCAGAGAAATTAAATATTTAAAATGGAAATAAATTGGTAACTGCAGTAACAAACAACACTGTACATGCTAATAGTACATCCATGTAAGCAGTACATACATGCTCAGGAGTTGTTTTTTTGGATCGGTATATACTTGTCATTATCCACTTCAACCATTTTAATTCCCCCCTTTTAAATTATTGTACTGGTTGATGTGTATGTATATATATATATATATATATATATATATATATATAGATATATATCTATATATATATATATATATATATATTTCAACCATTATCACCTACAGTACAGTAGCATACAGTGCTCCCACTGCAGCAAGGGATTCTGGGAAATGACATGCAATGTTTACTCGCTCATCCCACAACGTGGCGGTATCAAATATAGCGTTTTCCCAGTTATTATATCCCTGCAGGATGTAGGATAATCCCAGCCAAACCCACATACTTACTACATTCCCGTTATGTCACATGTATTATTTCCTGTGAAGGAAGCGCTATGTATATTCCCATTATGGTCACAAATTGGACGATACTGTATTTCCATTATGTCTCCTATTATTTTCCCATGATATCTCATAGAATACTGTCATCCAAAACCACATCATTATTGAATGATTGAAAATGATGCTCCGTTTTATGTCAAGATTGTCTTGACACTTAGACCCCCAAGATTTCAATAGCGCCTCACTTAAAAGATGACATTATTTTTGATTCAAATGAACTTTTATGGTGCAGAAGCCGCATGGTGCCTGTGCCTACAGTGTATGTATTTGTCAGTGTGTCTCTATCTGCATTTCTGTCTCTTGCTGGCCGCCAGCCTGTGTGATGATGTCAGCCTGTCTGTGATGTAAGAGAGACATTGTGATATCATCACATACTGTAGGCAGGATGGCAGGTGTAAAGCTTCTAAAAGAGAGAGGGAGGGAGAGAGGTAGGGGAGGGAGAGAGGTAGAGGAGAGAGAGGGAGAAAGAGGGAGAGAGAGAGCAAGCAGCTCCTCCCTCCCATGCAAATGACTGGAGGCAGAGGAGTAGAGGGACAGAAGCCTGTGCTGCTTGTAATGGGACAGGATTTGGGGTGCTGTTTCATGCTCTATCTCCCTCCCTCCCACTGTCTCAGGTGCAGAAAGTTTTCAAGGGAGAGAGGAAAGGAAGAGGAAAATGGAAGCTGAGGAGAGCTGGTCCTGTCCCTCTTGTTGGTAAAGAGGGGGCATCCAGAAAGAGGTAAGGAGATAGTTTTATTTTAATTCAAGAAGGAGTGCCTGGTGGCGTAGCTGGTGTGCTCTGTCACACTACAGACCCCTCCCTGTGTGTGTGTGTGCGTGCGTGCGTGCGTGCGTGCGTGCGTGCGTGCGTGCGTGCGTCTGCAGGGGGTATCTGTCCCATCCATAGATATCAGGGGTACTGCAGCTGCTGCTGCTGTTCAAACTTTTGCTTTAGGCCCATTCCTTTGATGTTAATAAGCGTTTCTAGTACAATCTTTTTCGCTCTGTTCACCCACATCTTTACATTACCTCGTGTGTGTGTGTGTGTGTGTGTGTATGTGTATGTGTGTGTACGTGTGTATAGCATGTGTTTGAAACACTATACTGTATCTGCATAGAAAAAAAGCCTTCTTTTAGTAATGTACAGTTCAAATACTGTATGAACATGACCCCATCTCATCTCATCCCCCTGACTCTGGATACAAAACATTCATGTATTCGTTTGCAACTTTTCATACAATTTGCTTGCACCATTTCAGAGAAATTAAATATTTAAAATGGAAATAAATTGGTAACTGCAGTAACAAACAACACTGTACATGCTAATAGTACATCCATGTAAGCAGTACATACATGCTCAGGAGTTGTTTTTTTGGATCGGTATATACTTGTCATTATCCACTTCAACCATTTTAATTCCCCCCTTTTAAATTATTGTACTGGTTGATGTGTATGTATATATATATATATATATATATATATATATATATATATAGATATATATCTATATATATATATATATATATATATTTCAACCATTATCACCTACAGTACAGTAGCATACAGTGCTCCCACTGCAGCAAGGGATTCTGGGAAATGACATGCAATGTTTACTCGCTCATCCCACAACGTGGCGGTATCAAATATAGCGTTTTCCCAGTTATTATATCCCTGCAGGATGTAGGATAATCCCAGCCAAACCCACATACTTACTACATTCCCGTTATGTCACATGTATTATTTCCTGTGAAGGAAGCGCTATGTATATTCCCATTATGGTCACAAATTGGACGATACTGTATTTCCATTATGTCTCCTATTATTTTCCCATGATATCTCATAGAATACTGTCATCCAAAACCACATCATTATTGAATGATTGAAAATGATGCTCCGTTTTATGTCAAGATTGTCTTGACACTTAGACCCCCAAGATTTCAATAGCGCCTCACTTAAAAGATGACATTATTTTTGATTCAAATGAACTTTTATGGTGCAGAAGCCGCATGGTGCCTGTGCCTACAGTGTATGTATTTGTCAGTGTGTCTCTATCTGCATTTCTGTCTCTTGCTGGCCGCCAGCCTGTGTGATGATGTCAGCCTGTCTGTGATGTAAGAGAGACATTGTGATATCATCACATACTGTAGGCAGGATGGCAGGTGTAAAGCTTCTAAAAGAGAGAGGGAGGGAGAGAGGTAGAGGAGAGAGAGGGAGAAAGAGGGAGAGAGAGAGCAAGCAGCTCCTCCCTCCCATGCAAATGACTGGAGGCAGAGGAGTAGAGGGACAGAAGCCTGTGCTGCTTGTAATGGGACAGGATTTGGGGTGCTGTTTCATGCTCTATCTCCCTCCCTCCCACTGTCTCAGGTGCAGAAAGTTTTCAAGGGAGAGAGGAAAGGAAGAGGAAAATGGAAGCTGAGGAGAGCTGGTCCTGTCCCTCTTGTTGGTAAAGAGGGGGCATCCAGAAAGAGGTAAGGAGATAGTTTTATTTTAATTCAAGAAGGAGTGCCTGGTGGCGTAGCTGGTGTGCTCTGTCACACTACAGACCCCTCCCTGTGTGTGTGCGTGCGTGCGTGCGTCTGCAGGGGGTATCTGTCCCATCCATAGATATCAGGGGTACTGCAGCTGCTGCTGCTGTTCAAACTTTTGCTTTAGGCCCATTCCTTTGATGTTAATAAGCGTTTCTAGTACAATCTTTTTCGCTCTGTTCACCCACATCTTTACATTACCTCGTGTGTGTGTGTGTGTGTGTGTGTGTGTGTGTGTGTGTGTATGTGTATGTGTGTGTACGTGTGTATAGCATGTGTTTGAAACACTATACTGTATCTGCATAGAAAAAAAGCCTTCTTTTAGTAATGTACAGTTCAAATACTGTATGAACATGACCCCATCTCATCTCATCCCCCTGACTCTGGATACAAAACATTCATGTATTCGTTTGCAACTTTTCATACAATTTGCTTGCACCATTTCAGAGAAATTAAATATTTAAAATGGAAATAAATTGGTAACTGCAGTAACAAACAACACTGTACATGCTAATAGTACATCCATGTAAGCAGTACATACATGCTCAGGAGTTGTTTTTTTGGATCGGTATATACTTGTCATTATCCACTTCAACCATTTTAATTCCCCCCTTTTAAATTATTGTACTGGTTGATGTGTATGTATATATATATATATATATATATATATATATATATATATATATATATATAGATATATATCTATATATATATATATATATATATATTTCAACCATTATCACCTACAGTACAGTAGCATACAGTGCTCCCACTGCAGCAAGGGATTCTGGGAAATGACATGCAATGTTTACTCGCTCATCCCACAACGTGGCGGTATCAAATATAGCGTTTTCCCAGTTATTATATCCCTGCAGGATGTAGGATAATCCCAGCCAAACCCACATACTTACTACATTCCCGTTATGTCACATGTATTATTTCCTGTGAAGGAAGCGCTATGTATATTCCCATTATGGTCACAAATTGGACGATACTGTATTTCCATTATGTCTCCTATTATTTTCCCATGATATCTCATAGAATACTGTCATCCAAAACCACATCATTATTGAATGATTGAAAATGATGCTCCGTTTTATGTCAAGATTGTCTTGACACTTAGACCCCCAAGATTTCAATAGCGCCTCACTTAAAAGATGACATTATTTTTGATTCAAATGAACTTTTATGGTGCAGAAGCCGCATGGTGCCTGTGCCTACAGTGTATGTATTTGTCAGTGTGTCTCTATCTGCATTTCTGTCTCTTGCTGGCCGCCAGCCTGTGTGATGATGTCAGCCTGTCTGTGATGTAAGAGAGACATTGTGATATCATCACATACTGTAGGCAGGATGGCAGGTGTAAAGCTTCTAAAAGAGAGAGGGAGGGAGAGAGGTAGGGGAGGGAGAGAGGTAGAGGAGAGAGAGGGAGAAAGAGGGAGAGAGAGAGCAAGCAGCTCCTCCCTCCCATGCAAATGACTGGAGGCAGAGGAGTAGAGGGACAGAAGCCTGTGCTGCTTGTAATGGGACAGGATTTGGGGTGCTGTTTCATGCTCTATCTCCCTCCCTCCCACTGTCTCAGGTGCAGAAAGTTTTCAAGGGAGAGAGGAAAGGAAGAGGAAAATGGAAGCTGAGGAGAGCTGGTCCTGTCCCTCTTGTTGGTAAAGAGGGGGCATCCAGAAAGAGGTAAGGAGATAGTTTTATTTTAATTCAAGAAGGAGTGCCTGGTGGCGTAGCTGGTGTGCTCTGTCACACTACAGACCCCTCCCTGTGTGTGTGTGTGCGTGCGTGCGTGCGTGCGTCTGCAGGGGGTATCTGTCCCATCCATAGATATCAGGGGTACTGCAGCTGCTGCTGCTGTTCAAACTTTTGCTTTAGGCCCATTCCTTTGATGTTAATAAGCGTTTCTAGTACAATCTTTTTCGCTCTGTTCACCCACATCTTTACATTACCTCGTGTGTGTGTGTGTGTGTGTGTGTATGTGTATGTGTGTGTACGTGTGTATAGCATGTGTTTGAAACACTATACTGTATCTGCATAGAAAAAAAGCCTTCTTTTAGTAATGTACAGTTCAAATACTGTATGAACATGACCCCATCTCATCTCATCCCCCTGACTCTGGATACAAAACATTCATGTATTCGTTTGCAACTTTTCATACAATTTGCTTGCACCATTTCAGAGAAATTAAATATTTAAAATGGAAATAAATTGGTAACTGCAGTAACAAACAACACTGTACATGCTAATAGTACATCCATGTAAGCAGTACATACATGCTCAGGAGTTGTTTTTTTGGATCGGTATATACTTGTCATTATCCACTTCAACCATTTTAATTCCCCCCTTTTAAATTATTGTACTGGTTGATGTGTATGTATATATATATATATATATATATATATATATATATAGATATATATCTATATATATATATATATATATATATTTCAACCATTATCACCTACAGTACAGTAGCATACAGTGCTCCCACTGCAGCAAGGGATTCTGGGAAATGACATGCAATGTTTACTCGCTCATCCCACAACGTGGCGGTATCAAATATAGCGTTTTCCCAGTTATTATATCCCTGCAGGATGTAGGATAATCCCAGCCAAACCCACATACTTACTACATTCCCGTTATGTCACATGTATTATTTCCTGTGAAGGAAGCGCTATGTATATTCCCATTATGGTCACAAATTGGACGATACTGTATTTCCATTATGTCTCCTATTATTTTCCCATGATATCTCATAGAATACTGTCATCCAAAACCACATCATTATTGAATGATTGAAAATGATGCTCCGTTTTATGTCAAGATTGTCTTGACACTTAGACCCCCAAGATTTCAATAGCGCCTCACTTAAAAGATGACATTATTTTTGATTCAAATGAACTTTTATGGTGCAGAAGCCGCATGGTGCCTGTGCCTACAGTGTATGTATTTGTCAGTGTGTCTCTATCTGCATTTCTGTCTCTTGCTGGCCGCCAGCCTGTGTGATGATGTCAGCCTGTCTGTGATGTAAGAGAGACATTGTGATATCATCACATACTGTAGGCAGGATGGCAGGTGTAAAGCTTCTAAAAGAGAGAGGGAGGGAGAGAGGTAGGGGAGGGAGAGAGGTAGAGGAGAGAGAGGGAGAAAGAGGGAGAGAGAGAGCAAGCAGCTCCTCCCTCCCATGCAAATGACTGGAGGCAGAGGAGTAGAGGGACAGAAGCCTGTGCTGCTTGTAATGGGACAGGATTTGGGGTGCTGTTTCATGCTCTATCTCCCTCCCTCCCACTGTCTCAGGTGCAGAAAGTTTTCAAGGGAGAGAGGAAAGGAAGAGGAAAATGGAAGCTGAGGAGAGCTGGTCCTGTCCCTCTTGTTGGTAAAGAGGGGGCATCCAGAAAGAGGTAAGGAGATAGTTTTATTTTAATTCAAGAAGGAGTGCCTGGTGGCGTAGCTGGTGTGCTCTGTCACACTACAGACCCCTCCCTGTGTGTGTGTGTGCGTGCGTGCGTGCGTGCGTGCGTGCGTGCGTGCGTCTGCAGGGGGTATCTGTCCCATCCATAGATATCAGGGGTACTGCAGCTGCTGCTGCTGTTCAAACTTTTGCTTTAGGCCCATTCCTTTGATGTTAATAAGCGTTTCTAGTACAATCTTTTTCGCTCTGTTCACCCACATCTTTACATTACCTCGTGTGTGTGTGTGTGTGTGTGTGTATGTGTATGTGTGTGTACGTGTGTATAGCATGTGTTTGAAACACTATACTGTATCTGCATAGAAAAAAAGCCTTCTTTTAGTAATGTACAGTTCAAATACTGTATGAACATGACCCCATCTCATCTCATCCCCCTGACTCTGGATACAAAACATTCATGTATTCGTTTGCAACTTTTCATACAATTTGCTTGCACCATTTCAGAGAAATTAAATATTTAAAATGGAAATAAATTGGTAACTGCAGTAACAAACAACACTGTACATGCTAATAGTACATCCATGTAAGCAGTACATACATGCTCAGGAGTTGTTTTTTTGGATCGGTATATACTTGTCATTATCCACTTCAACCATTTTAATTCCCCCCTTTTAAATTATTGTACTGGTTGATGTGTATGTATATATATATATATATATATATATATATATATATATATATAGATATATATCTATATATATATATATATATATATATTTCAACCATTATCACCTACAGTACAGTAGCATACAGTGCTCCCACTGCAGCAAGGGATTCTGGGAAATGACATGCAATGTTTACTCGCTCATCCCACAACGTGGCGGTATCAAATATAGCGTTTTCCCAGTTATTATATCCCTGCAGGATGTAGGATAATCCCAGCCAAACCCACATACTTACTACATTCCCGTTATGTCACATGTATTATTTCCTGTGAAGGAAGCGCTATGTATATTCCCATTATGGTCACAAATTGGACGATACTGTATTTCCATTATGTCTCCTATTATTTTCCCATGATATCTCATAGAATACTGTCATCCAAAACCACATCATTATTGAATGATTGAAAATGATGCTCCGTTTTATGTCAAGATTGTCTTGACACTTAGACCCCCAAGATTTCAATAGCGCCTCACTTAAAAGATGACATTATTTTTGATTCAAATGAACTTTTATGGTGCAGAAGCCGCATGGTGCCTGTGCCTACAGTGTATGTATTTGTCAGTGTGTCTCTATCTGCATTTCTGTCTCTTGCTGGCCGCCAGCCTGTGTGATGATGTCAGCCTGTCTGTGATGTAAGAGAGACATTGTGATATCATCACATACTGTAGGCAGGATGGCAGGTGTAAAGCTTCTAAAAGAGAGAGGGAGGGAGAGAGGTAGAGGAGAGAGAGGGAGAAAGAGGGAGAGAGAGAGCAAGCAGCTCCTCCCTCCCATGCAAATGACTGGAGGCAGAGGAGTAGAGGGACAGAAGCCTGTGCTGCTTGTAATGGGACAGGATTTGGGGTGCTGTTTCATGCTCTATCTCCCTCCCTCCCACTGTCTCAGGTGCAGAAAGTTTTCAAGGGAGAGAGGAAAGGAAGAGGAAAATGGAAGCTGAGGAGAGCTGGTCCTGTCCCTCTTGTTGGTAAAGAGGGGGCATCCAGAAAGAGGTAAGGAGATAGTTTTATTTTAATTCAAGAAGGAGTGCCTGGTGGCGTAGCTGGTGTGCTCTGTCACACTACAGACCCCTCCCTGTGTGTGTGCGTGCGTGCGTGCGTCTGCAGGGGGTATCTGTCCCATCCATAGATATCAGGGGTACTGCAGCTGCTGCTGCTGTTCAAACTTTTGCTTTAGGCCCATTCCTTTGATGTTAATAAGCGTTTCTAGTACAATCTTTTTCGCTCTGTTCACCCACATCTTTACATTACCTCGTGTGTGTGTGTGTGTGTGTGTGTGTGTGTGTGTATGTGTATGTGTGTGTACGTGTGTATAGCATGTGTTTGAAACACTATACTGTATCTGCATAGAAAAAAAGCCTTCTTTTAGTAATGTACAGTTCAAATACTGTATGAACATGACCCCATCTCATCTCATCCCCCTGACTCTGGATACAAAACATTCATGTATTCGTTTGCAACTTTTCATACAATTTGCTTGCACCATTTCAGAGAAATTAAATATTTAAAATGGAAATAAATTGGTAACTGCAGTAACAAACAACACTGTACATGCTAATAGTACATCCATGTAAGCAGTACATACATGCTCAGGAGTTGTTTTTTTGGATCGGTATATACTTGTCATTATCCACTTCAACCATTTTAATTCCCCCCTTTTAAATTATTGTACCGGTTGATGTGTATGTATATATATATATATATATATATATATATATATATATATATATATATATATATATAGATATATATCTATATATATATATATATATATATATTTCAACCATTATCACCTACAGTACAGTAGCATACAGTGCTCCCACTGCAGCAAGGGATTCTGGGAAATGACATGCAATGTTTACTCGCTCATCCCACAACGTGGCGGTATCAAATATAGCGTTTTCCCAGTTATTATATCCCTGCAGGATGTAGGATAATCCCAGCCAAACCCACATACTTACTACATTCCCGTTATGTCACATGTATTATTTCCTGTGAAGGAAGCGCTATGTATATTCCCATTATGGTCACAAATTGGACGATACTGTATTTCCATTATGTCTCCTATTATTTTCCCATGATATCTCATAGAATACTGTCATCCAAAACCACATCATTATTGAATGATTGAAAATGATGCTCCGTTTTATGTCAAGATTGTCTTGACACTTAGACCCCCAAGATTTCAATAGCGCCTCACTTAAAAGATGACATTATTTTTGATTCAAATGAACTTTTATGGTGCAGAAGCCGCATGGTGCCTGTGCCTACAGTGTATGTATTTGTCAGTGTGTCTCTATCTGCATTTCTGTCTCTTGCTGGCCGCCAGCCTGTGTGATGATGTCAGCCTGTCTGTGATGTAAGAGAGACATTGTGATATCATCACATACTGTAGGCAGGATGGCAGGTGTAAAGCTTCTAAAAGAGAGAGGGAGGGAGAGAGGTAGAGGAGAGAGAGGGAGAAAGAGGGAGAGAGAGAGCAAGCAGCTCCTCCCTCCCATGCAAATGACTGGAGGCAGAGGAGTAGAGGGACAGAAGCCTGTGCTGCTTGTAATGGGACAGGATTTGGGGTGCTGTTTCATGCTCTATCTCCCTCCCTCCCACTGTCTCAGGTGCAGAAAGTTTTCAAGGGAGAGAGGAAAGGAAGAGGAAAATGGAAGCTGAGGAGAGCTGGTCCTGTCCCTCTTGTTGGTAAAGAGGGGGCATCCAGAAAGAGGTAAGGAGATAGTTTTATTTTAATTCAAGAAGGAGTGCCTGGTGGCGTAGCTGGTGTGCTCTGTCACACTACAGACCCCTCCCTGTGTGCGTGCGTGCGTGCGTGCGTGCGTGCGTGCGTGCGTGCGTGCGTGCGTGCGTGCGTCTGCAGGGGGTATCTGTCCCATCCATAGATATCAGGGGTACTGCAGCTGCTGCTGCTGTTCAAACTTTTGCTTTAGGCCCATTCCTTTGATGTTAATAAGCGTTTCTAGTACAATATTTTTCGCTCTGTTCACCCACATCTTTACATTACCTCGTGTGTGTGTGTGTGTGTGTATGTGTATGTGTGTGTACGTGTGTATAGCATGTGTTTGAAACACTATACTGTATCTGCATAGAAAAAAAGCCTTCTTTTAGTAATGTACAGTTCAAATACTGTATGAACATGACCCCATCTCATCTCATCCCCCTGACTCTGGATACAAAACATTCATGTATTCGTTTGCAACTTTTCATACAATTTGCTTGCACCATTTCAGAGAAATTAAATATTTAAAATGGAAATAAATTGGTAACTGCAGTAACAAACAACACTGTACATGCTAATAGTACATCCATGTAAGCAGTACATACATGCTCAGGAGTTGTTTTTTTGGATCGGTATATACTTGTCATTATCCACTTCAACCATTTTAATTCCCCCCTTTTAAATTATTGTACTGGTTGATGTGTATGTATATATATATATATATATATATATATATATATATAGATATATATCTATATATATATATATATATATATATTTCAACCATTATCACCTACAGTACAGTAGCATACAGTGCTCCCACTGCAGCAAGGGATTCTGGGAAATGACATGCAATGTTTACTCGCTCATCCCACAACGTGGCGGTATCAAATATAGCGTTTTCCCAGTTATTATATCCCTGCAGGATGTAGGATAATCCCAGCCAAACCCACATACTTACTACATTCCCGTTATGTCACATGTATTATTTCCTGTGAAGGAAGCGCTATGTATATTCCCATTATGGTCACAAATTGGACGATACTGTATTTCCATTATGTCTCCTATTATTTTCCCATGATATCTCATAGAATACTGTCATCCAAAACCACATCATTATTGAATGATTGAAAATGATGCTCCGTTTTATGTCAAGATTGTCTTGACACTTAGACCCCCAAGATTTCAATAGCGCCTCACTTAAAAGATGACATTATTTTTGATTCAAATGAACTTTTATGGTGCAGAAGCCGCATGGTGCCTGTGCCTACAGTGTATGTATTTGTCAGTGTGTCTCTATCTGCATTTCTGTCTCTTGCTGGCCGCCAGCCTGTGTGATGATGTCAGCCTGTCTGTGATGTAAGAGAGACATTGTGATATCATCACATACTGTAGGCAGGATGGCAGGTGTAAAGCTTCTAAAAGAGAGAGGGAGGGAGAGAGGTAGGGGAGGGAGAGAGGTAGAGGAGAGAGAGGGAGAAAGAGGGAGAGAGAGAGCAAGCAGCTCCTCCCTCCCATGCAAATGACTGGAGGCAGAGGAGTAGAGGGACAGAAGCCTGTGCTGCTTGTAATGGGACAGGATTTGGGGTGCTGTTTCATGCTCTATCTCCCTCCCTCCCACTGTCTCAGGTGCAGAAAGTTTTCAAGGGAGAGAGGAAAGGAAGAGGAAAATGGAAGCTGAGGAGAGCTGGTCCTGTCCCTCTTGTTGGTAAAGAGGGGGCATCCAGAAAGAGGTAAGGAGATAGTTTTATTTTAATTCAAGAAGGAGTGCCTGGTGGCGTAGCTGGTGTGCTCTGTCACACTACAGACCCCTCCCTGTGTGTGTGTGTGCGTGCGTGCGTGCGTGCGTGCGTGCGTGCGTGCGTGCGTGCGTCTGCAGGGGGTATCTGTCCCATCCATAGATATCAGGGGTACTGCAGCTGCTGCTGCTGTTCAAACTTTTGCTTTAGGCCCATTCCTTTGATGTTAATAAGCGTTTCTAGTACAATCTTTTTCGCTCTGTTCACCCACATCTTTACATTACCTCGTGTGTGTGTGTGTGTGTGTGTGTATGTGTATGTGTGTGTACGTGTGTATAGCATGTGTTTGAAACACTATACTGTATCTGCATAGAAAAAAAGCCTTCTTTTAGTAATGTACAGTTCAAATACTGTATGAACATGACCCCATCTCATCTCATCCCCCTGACTCTGGATACAAAACATTCATGTATTCGTTTGCAACTTTTCATACAATTTGCTTGCACCATTTCAGAGAAATTAAATATTTAAAATGGAAATAAATTGGTAACTGCAGTAACAAACAACACTGTACATGCTAATAGTACATCCATGTAAGCAGTACATACATGCTCAGGAGTTGTTTTTTTGGATCGGTATATACTTGTCATTATCCACTTCAACCATTTTAATTCCCCCCTTTTAAATTATTGTACTGGTTGATGTGTATGTATATATATATATATATATATATATATATATATATATATAGATATATATCTATATATATATATATATATATATATTTCAACCATTATCACCTACAGTACAGTAGCATACAGTGCTCCCACTGCAGCAAGGGATTCTGGGAAATGACATGCAATGTTTACTCGCTCATCCCACAACGTGGCGGTATCAAATATAGCGTTTTCCCAGTTATTATATCCCTGCAGGATGTAGGATAATCCCAGCCAAACCCACATACTTACTACATTCCCGTTATGTCACATGTATTATTTCCTGTGAAGGAAGCGCTATGTATATTCCCATTATGGTCACAAATTGGACGATACTGTATTTCCATTATGTCTCCTATTATTTTCCCATGATATCTCATAGAATACTGTCATCCAAAACCACATCATTATTGAATGATTGAAAATGATGCTCCGTTTTATGTCAAGATTGTCTTGACACTTAGACCCCCAAGATTTCAATAGCGCCTCACTTAAAAGATGACATTATTTTTGATTCAAATGAACTTTTATGGTGCAGAAGCCGCATGGTGCCTGTGCCTACAGTGTATGTATTTGTCAGTGTGTCTCTATCTGCATTTCTGTCTCTTGCTGGCCGCCAGCCTGTGTGATGATGTCAGCCTGTCTGTGATGTAAGAGAGACATTGTGATATCATCACATACTGTAGGCAGGATGGCAGGTGTAAAGCTTCTAAAAGAGAGAGGGAGGGAGAGAGGTAGAGGAGAGAGAGGGAGAAAGAGGGAGAGAGAGAGCAAGCAGCTCCTCCCTCCCATGCAAATGACTGGAGGCAGAGGAGTAGAGGGACAGAAGCCTGTGCTGCTTGTAATGGGACAGGATTTGGGGTGCTGTTTCATGCTCTATCTCCCTCCCTCCCACTGTCTCAGGTGCAGAAAGTTTTCAAGGGAGAGAGGAAAGGAAGAGGAAAATGGAAGCTGAGGAGAGCTGGTCCTGTCCCTCTTGTTGGTAAAGAGGGGGCATCCAGAAAGAGGTAAGGAGATAGTTTTATTTTAATTCAAGAAGGAGTGCCTGGTGGCGTAGCTGGTGTGCTCTGTCACACTACAGACCCCTCCCTGTGTGTGTGCGTGCGTGCGTGCGTCTGCAGGGGGTATCTGTCCCATCCATAGATATCAGGGGTACTGCAGCTGCTGCTGCTGTTCAAACTTTTGCTTTAGGCCCATTCCTTTGATGTTAATAAGCGTTTCTAGTACAATCTTTTTCGCTCTGTTCACCCACATCTTTACATTACCTCGTGTGTGTGTGTGTGTGTGTGTGTGTGTGTGTGTGTGTGTATGTGTATGTGTGTGTACGTGTGTATAGCATGTGTTTGAAACACTATACTGTATCTGCATAGAAAAAAAGCCTTCTTTTAGTAATGTACAGTTCAAATACTGTATGAACATGACCCCATCTCATCTCATCCCCCTGACTCTGGATACAAAACATTCATGTATTCGTTTGCAACTTTTCATACAATTTGCTTGCACCATTTCAGAGAAATTAAATATTTAAAATGGAAATAAATTGGTAACTGCAGTAACAAACAACACTGTACATGCTAATAGTACATCCATGTAAGCAGTACATACATGCTCAGGAGTTGTTTTTTTGGATCGGTATATACTTGTCATTATCCACTTCAACCATTTTAATTCCCCCCTTTTAAATTATTGTACTGGTTGATGTGTATGTATATATATATATATATATATATATATATATATATATATATATATAGATATATATCTATATATATATATATATATATATATTTCAACCATTATCACCTACAGTACAGTAGCATACAGTGCTCCCACTGCAGCAAGGGATTCTGGGAAATGACATGCAATGTTTACTCGCTCATCCCACAACGTGGCGGTATCAAATATAGCGTTTTCCCAGTTATTATATCCCTGCAGGATGTAGGATAATCCCAGCCAAACCCACATACTTACTACATTCCCGTTATGTCACATGTATTATTTCCTGTGAAGGAAGCGCTATGTATATTCCCATTATGGTCACAAATTGGACGATACTGTATTTCCATTATGTCTCCTATTATTTTCCCATGATATCTCATAGAATACTGTCATCCAAAACCACATCATTATTGAATGATTGAAAATGATGCTCCGTTTTATGTCAAGATTGTCTTGACACTTAGACCCCCAAGATTTCAATAGCGCCTCACTTAAAAGATGACATTATTTTTGATTCAAATGAACTTTTATGGTGCAGAAGCCGCATGGTGCCTGTGCCTACAGTGTATGTATTTGTCAGTGTGTCTCTATCTGCATTTCTGTCTCTTGCTGGCCGCCAGCCTGTGTGATGATGTCAGCCTGTCTGTGATGTAAGAGAGACATTGTGATATCATCACATACTGTAGGCAGGATGGCAGGTGTAAAGCTTCTAAAAGAGAGAGGGAGGGAGAGAGGTAGGGGAGGGAGAGAGGTAGAGGAGAGAGAGGGAGAAAGAGGGAGAGAGAGAGCAAGCAGCTCCTCCCTCCCATGCAAATGACTGGAGGCAGAGGAGTAGAGGGACAGAAGCCTGTGCTGCTTGTAATGGGACAGGATTTGGGGTGCTGTTTCATGCTCTATCTCCCTCCCTCCCACTGTCTCAGGTGCAGAAAGTTTTCAAGGGAGAGAGGAAAGGAAGAGGAAAATGGAAGCTGAGGAGAGCTGGTCCTGTCCCTCTTGTTGGTAAAGAGGGGGCATCCAGAAAGAGGTAAGGAGATAGTTTTATTTTAATTCAAGAAGGAGTGCCTGGTGGCGTAGCTGGTGTGCTCTGTCACACTACAGACCCCTCCCTGTGTGTGTGTGTGCGTGCGTGCGTGCGTGCGTGCGTGCGTGCGTCTGCAGGGGGTATCTGTCCCATCCATAGATATCAGGGGTACTGCAGCTGCTGCTGCTGTTCAAACTTTTGCTTTAGGCCCATTCCTTTGATGTTAATAAGCGTTTCTAGTACAATCTTTTTCGCTCTGTTCACCCACATCTTTACATTACCTCGTGTGTGTGTGTGTGTGTGTGTGTATGTGTATGTGTGTGTACGTGTGTATAGCATGTGTTTGAAACACTATACTGTATCTGCATAGAAAAAAAGCCTTCTTTTAGTAATGTACAGTTCAAATACTGTATGAACATGACCCCATCTCATCTCATCCCCCTGACTCTGGATACAAAACATTCATGTATTCGTTTGCAACTTTTCATACAATTTGCTTGCACCATTTCAGAGAAATTAAATATTTAAAATGGAAATAAATTGGTAACTGCAGTAACAAACAACACTGTACATGCTAATAGTACATCCATGTAAGCAGTACATACATGCTCAGGAGTTGTTTTTTTGGATCGGTATATACTTGTCATTATCCACTTCAACCATTTTAATTCCCCCCTTTTAAATTATTGTACTGGTTGATGTGTATGTATATATATATATATATATATATATATATATATATATATAGATATATATCTATATACTGCACCGACACACTTTATTCGAGCAAATACCCGGTATGTACCTGGCAGATACCTGGAATGCGCCACTCCTCACCTCTGACAAGCCCCGTTGCATTTGCCTTCCCAGCCTGGGTTCATGCCTGGCTGATGGGCGGCTGATCTGTTAAATGATAATGATTAGGATTTAATAGGCTGCAATGCTTCGCGTGTCTACCAGATGGCATAAATTCATGAATTGTAATGCAGTATATATATATATACTGTGCAGTATTGCAGCCAGCGGGAATAAAATGCTTCAATCCCTGCTTGGAAAATAACTCAATGCACTCGGGCAGAAAACAGTCACAAACCTCAATACACCCGGGTATACCCGAATTCGTGGGACTAGCCAAGCTCGAATAAAGTGTGTCGCCAGTGTATATATATATATATATATATTTCAACCATTATCACCTACAGTACAGTAGCATACAGTGCTCCCACTGCAGCAAGGGATTCTGGGAAATGACATGCAATGTTTACTCGCTCATCCCACAACGTGGCGGTATCAAATATAGCGTTTTCCCAGTTATTATATCCCTGCAGGATGTAGGATAATCCCAGCCAAACCCACATACTTACTACATTCCCGTTATGTCACATGTATTATTTCCTGTGAAGGAAGCGCTATGTATATTCCCATTATGGTCACAAATTGGACGATACTGTATTTCCATTATGTCTCCTATTATTTTCCCATGATATCTCATAGAATACTGTCATCCAAAACCACATCATTATTGAATGATTGAAAATGATGCTCCGTTTTATGTCAAGATTGTCTTGACACTTAGACCCCCAAGATTTCAATAGCGCCTCACTTAAAAGATGACATTATTTTTGATTCAAATGAACTTTTATGGTGCAGAAGCCGCATGGTGCCTGTGCCTACAGTGTATGTATTTGTCAGTGTGTCTCTATCTGCATTTCTGTCTCTTGCTGGCCGCCAGCCTGTGTGATGATGTCAGCCTGTCTGTGATGTAAGAGAGACATTGTGATATCATCACATACTGTAGGCAGGATGGCAGGTGTAAAGCTTCTAAAAGAGAGAGGGAGGGAGAGAGGTAGAGGAGAGAGAGGGAGAAAGAGGGAGAGAGAGAGCAAGCAGCTCCTCCCTCCCATGCAAATGACTGGAGGCAGAGGAGTAGAGGGACAGAAGCCTGTGCTGCTTGTAATGGGACAGGATTTGGGGTGCTGTTTCATGCTCTATCTCCCTCCCTCCCACTGTCTCAGGTGCAGAAAGTTTTCAAGGGAGAGAGGAAAGGAAGAGGAAAATGGAAGCTGAGGAGAGCTGGTCCTGTCCCTCTTGTTGGTAAAGAGGGGGCATCCAGAAAGAGGTAAGGAGATAGTTTTATTTTAATTCAAGAAGGAGTGCCTGGTGGCGTAGCTGGTGTGCTCTGTCACACTACAGACCCCTCCCTGTGTGTGTGCGTGCGTGCGTGCGTCTGCAGGGGGTATCTGTCCCATCCATAGATATCAGGGGTACTGCAGCTGCTGCTGCTGTTCAAACTTTTGCTTTAGGCCCATTCCTTTGATGTTAATAAGCGTTTCTAGTACAATCTTTTTCGCTCTGTTCACCCACATCTTTACATTACCTCGTGTGTGTGTGTGTGTGTGTGTGTGTGTGTGTGTGTGTGTATGTGTATGTGTGTGTACGTGTGTATAGCATGTGTTTGAAACACTATACTGTATCTGCATAGAAAAAAAGCCTTCTTTTAGTAATGTACAGTTCAAATACTGTATGAACATGACCCCATCTCATCTCATCCCCCTGACTCTGGATACAAAACATTCATGTATTCGTTTGCAACTTTTCATACAATTTGCTTGCACCATTTCAGAGAAATTAAATATTTAAAATGGAAATAAATTGGTAACTGCAGTAACAAACAACACTGTACATGCTAATAGTACATCCATGTAAGCAGTACATACATGCTCAGGAGTTGTTTTTTTGGATCGGTATATACTTGTCATTATCCACTTCAACCATTTTAATTCCCCCCTTTTAAATTATTGTACTGGTTGATGTGTATGTATATATATATATATATATATATATATATATATATATATATATATATAGATATATATCTATATATATATATATATATATATATTTCAACCATTATCACCTACAGTACAGTAGCATACAGTGCTCCCACTGCAGCAAGGGATTCTGGGAAATGACATGCAATGTTTACTCGCTCATCCCACAACGTGGCGGTATCAAATATAGCGTTTTCCCAGTTATTATATCCCTGCAGGATGTAGGATAATCCCAGCCAAACCCACATACTTACTACATTCCCGTTATGTCACATGTATTATTTCCTGTGAAGGAAGCGCTATGTATATTCCCATTATGGTCACAAATTGGACGATACTGTATTTCCATTATGTCTCCTATTATTTTCCCATGATATCTCATAGAATACTGTCATCCAAAACCACATCATTATTGAATGATTGAAAATGATGCTCCGTTTTATGTCAAGATTGTCTTGACACTTAGACCCCCAAGATTTCAATAGCGCCTCACTTAAAAGATGACATTATTTTTGATTCAAATGAACTTTTATGGTGCAGAAGCCGCATGGTGCCTGTGCCTACAGTGTATGTATTTGTCAGTGTGTCTCTATCTGCATTTCTGTCTCTTGCTGGCCGCCAGCCTGTGTGATGATGTCAGCCTGTCTGTGATGTAAGAGAGACATTGTGATATCATCACATACTGTAGGCAGGATGGCAGGTGTAAAGCTTCTAAAAGAGAGAGGGAGGGAGAGAGGTAGGGGAGGGAGAGAGGTAGAGGAGAGAGAGGGAGAAAGAGGGAGAGAGAGAGCAAGCAGCTCCTCCCTCCCATGCAAATGACTGGAGGCAGAGGAGTAGAGGGACAGAAGCCTGTGCTGCTTGTAATGGGACAGGATTTGGGGTGCTGTTTCATGCTCTATCTCCCTCCCTCCCACTGTCTCAGGTGCAGAAAGTTTTCAAGGGAGAGAGGAAAGGAAGAGGAAAATGGAAGCTGAGGAGAGCTGGTCCTGTCCCTCTTGTTGGTAAAGAGGGGGCATCCAGAAAGAGGTAAGGAGATAGTTTTATTTTAATTCAAGAAGGAGTGCCTGGTGGCGTAGCTGGTGTGCTCTGTCACACTACAGACCCCTCCCTGTGTGTGTGTGTGCGTGCGTGCGTGCGTGCGTGCGTGCGTGCGTGCGTGCGTGCGTGCGTGCGTCTGCAGGGGGTATCTGTCCCATCCATAGATATCAGGGGTACTGCAGCTGCTGCTGCTGTTCAAACTTTTGCTTTAGGCCCATTCCTTTGATGTTAATAAGCGTTTCTAGTACAATCTTTTTCGCTCTGTTCACCCACATCTTTACATTACCTCGTGTGTGTGTGTGTGTGTGTGTGTATGTGTATGTGTGTGTACGTGTGTATAGCATGTGTTTGAAACACTATACTGTATCTGCATAGAAAAAAAGCCTTCTTTTAGTAATGTACAGTTCAAATACTGTATGAACATGACCCCATCTCATCTCATCCCCCTGACTCTGGATACAAAACATTCATGTATTCGTTTGCAACTTTTCATACAATTTGCTTGCACCATTTCAGAGAAATTAAATATTTAAAATGGAAATAAATTGGTAACTGCAGTAACAAACAACACTGTACATGCTAATAGTACATCCATGTAAGCAGTACATACATGCTCAGGAGTTGTTTTTTTGGATCGGTATATACTTGTCATTATCCACTTCAACCATTTTAATTCCCCCCTTTTAAATTATTGTACTGGTTGATGTGTATGTATATATATATATATATATATATATATATATATATATATATATATATATAGATATATATCTATATATATATATATATATATATATATTTCAACCATTATCACCTACAGTACAGTAGCATACAGTGCTCCCACTGCAGCAAGGGATTCTGGGAAATGACATGCAATGTTTACTCGCTCATCCCACAACGTGGCGGTATCAAATATAGCGTTTTCCCAGTTATTATATCCCTGCAGGATGTAGGATAATCCCAGCCAAACCCACATACTTACTACATTCCCGTTATGTCACATGTATTATTTCCTGTGAAGGAAGCGCTATGTATATTCCCATTATGGTCACAAATTGGACGATACTGTATTTCCATTATGTCTCCTATTATTTTCCCATGATATCTCATAGAATACTGTCATCCAAAACCACATCATTATTGAATGATTGAAAATGATTCTCCGTTTTATGTCAAGATTGTCTTGACACTTAGACCCCCAAGATTTCAATAGCGCCTCACTTAAAAGATGACATTATTTTTGATTCAAATGAACTTTTATGGTGCAGAAGCCGCATGGTGCCTGTGCCTACAGTGTATGTATTTGTCAGTGTGTCTCTATCTGCATTTCTGTCTCTTGCTGGCCGCCAGCCTGTGTGATGATGTCAGCCTGTCTGTGATGTAAGAGAGACATTGTGATATCATCACATACTGTAGGCAGGATGGCAGGTGTAAAGCTTCTAAAAGAGAGAGGGAGGGAGAGAGGTAGGGGAGGGAGAGAGGTAGAGGAGAGAGAGGGAGAAAGAGGGAGAGAGAGAGCAAGCAGCTCCTCCCTCCCATGCAAATGACTGGAGGCAGAGGAGTAGAGGGACAGAAGCCTGTGCTGCTTGTAATGGGACAGGATTTGGGGTGCTGTTTCATGCTCTATCTCCCTCCCTCCCACTGTCTCAGGTGCAGAAAGTTTTCAAGGGAGAGAGGAAAGGAAGAGGAAAATGGAAGCTGAGGAGAGCTGGTCCTGTCCCTCTTGTTGGTAAAGAGGGGGCATCCAGAAAGAGGTAAGGAGATAGTTTTATTTTAATTCAAGAAGGAGTGCCTGGTGGCGTAGCTGGTGTGCTCTGTCACACTACAGACCCCTCCCTGCGTGCGTGCGTGCGTGCGTGCGTGCGTGCGTGCGTGCGTGCGTGCGTCTGCAGGGGGTATCTGTCCCATCCATAGATATCAGGGGTACTGCAGCTGCTGCTGCTGTTCAAACTTTTGCTTTAGGCCCATTCCTTTGATGTTAATAAGCGTTTCTAGTACAATCTTTTTCGCTCTGTTCACCCACATCTTTACATTACCTCGTGTGTGTGTGTGTGTGTGTGTGTGTATGTGTATGTGTGTGTACGTGTGTATAGCATGTGTTTGAAACACTATACTGTATCTGCATAGAAAAAAAGCCTTCTTTTAGTAATGTACAGTTCAAATACTGTATGAACATGACCCCATCTCATCTCATCCCCCTGACTGGATACAAAACATTCATGTATTCGTTTGCAACTTTTCATACAATTTGCTTGCACCATTTCAGAGAAATTAAATATTTAAAATGGAAATAAATTGGTAACTGCAGTAACAAACAACACTGTACATGCTAATAGTACATCCATGTAAGCAGTACATACATGCTCAGGAGTTGTTTTTTTGGATCGGTATATACTTGTCATTATCCACTTCAACCATTTTAATTCCCCCCTTTTAAATTATTGTACTGGTTGATGTGTATGTATATATATATATATATATATATATATATATATATATATATATATATATATAGATATATATCTATATATATATATATATATATATATATTTCAACCATTATCACCTACAGTACAGTAGCATACAGTGCTCCCACTGCAGCAAGGGATTCTGGGAAATGACATGCAATGTTTACTCGCTCATCCCACAACGTGGCGGTATCAAATATAGCGTTTTCCCAGTTATTATATCCCTGCAGGATGTAGGATAATCCCAGCCAAACCCACATACTTACTACATTCCCGTTATGTCACATGTATTATTTCCTGTGAAGGAAGCGCTATGTATATTCCCATTATGGTCACAAATTGGACGATACTGTATTTCCATTATGTCTCCTATTATTTTCCCATGATATCTCATAGAATACTGTCATCCAAAACCACATCATTATTGAATGATTGAAAATGATGCTCCGTTTTATGTCAAGATTGTCTTGACACTTAGACCCCCAAGATTTCAATAGCGCCTCACTTAAAAGATGACATTATTTTTGATTCAAATGAACTTTTATGGTGCAGAAGCCGCATGGTGCCTGTGCCTACAGTGTATGTATTTGTCAGTGTGTCTCTATCTGCATTTCTGTCTCTTGCTGGCCGCCAGCCTGTGTGATGATGTCAGCCTGTCTGTGATGTAAGAGAGACATTGTGATATCATCACATACTGTAGGCAGGATGGCAGGTGTAAAGCTTCTAAAAGAGAGAGGGAGGGAGAGAGGTAGAGGAGAGAGAGGGAGAAAGAGGGAGAGAGAGAGCAAGCAGCTCCTCCCTCCCATGCAAATGACTGGAGGCAGAGGAGTAGAGGGACAGAAGCCTGTGCTGCTTGTAATGGGACAGGATTTGGGGTGCTGTTTCATGCTCTATCTCCCTCCCTCCCACTGTCTCAGGTGCAGAAAGTTTTCAAGGGAGAGAGGAAAGGAAGAGGAAAATGGAAGCTGAGGAGAGCTGGTCCTGTCCCTCTTGTTGGTAAAGAGGGGGCATCCAGAAAGAGGTAAGGAGATAGTTTTATTTTAATTCAAGAAGGAGTGCCTGGTGGCGTAGCTGGTGTGCTCTGTCACACTACAGACCCCTCCCTGTGTGTGTGTGTGCGTGCGTGCGTGCGTGCGTGCGTGCGTGCGTGCGTGCGTGCGTCTGCAGGGGGTATCTGTCCCATCCATAGATATCAGGGGTACTGCAGCTGCTGCTGCTGTTCAAACTTTTGCTTTAGGCCCATTCCTTTGATGTTAATAAGCGTTTCTAGTACAATCTTTTTCGCTCTGTTCACCCACATCTTTACATTACCTCGTGTGTGTGTGTGTGTGTGTGTGTATGTGTATGTGTGTGTACGTGTGTATAGCATGTGTTTGAAACACTATACTGTATCTGCATAGAAAAAAAGCCTTCTTTTAGTAATGTACAGTTCAAATACTGTATGAACATGACCCCATCTCATCTCATCCCCCTGACTCTGGATACAAAACATTCATGTATTCGTTTGCAACTTTTCATACAATTTGCTTGCACCATTTCAGAGAAATTAAATATTTAAAATGGAAATAAATTGGTAACTGCAGTAACAAACAACACTGTACATGCTAATAGTACATCCATGTAAGCAGTACATACATGCTCAGGAGTTGTTTTTTTGGATCGGTATATACTTGTCATTATCCACTTCAACCATTTTAATTCCCCCCTTTTAAATTATTGTACTGGTTGATGTGTATGTATATATATATATATATATATATATATATATATATATATATAGATATATATCTATATATATATATATATATATATATATTTCAACCATTATCACCTACAGTACAGTAGCATACAGTGCTCCCACTGCAGCAAGGGATTCTGGGAAATGACATGCAATGTTTACTCGCTCATCCCACAACGTGGCGGTATCAAATATAGCGTTTTCCCAGTTATTATATCCCTGCAGGATGTAGGATAATCCCAGCCAAACCCACATACTTACTACATTCCCGTTATGTCACATGTATTATTTCCTGTGAAGGAAGCGCTATGTATATTCCCATTATGGTCACAAATTGGACGATACTGTATTTCCATTATGTCTCCTATTATTTTCCCATGATATCTCATAGAATACTGTCATCCAAAACCACATCATTATTGAATGATTGAAAATGATGCTCCGTTTTATGTCAAGATTGTCTTGACACTTAGACCCCCAAGATTTCAATAGCGCCTCACTTAAAAGATGACATTATTTTTGATTCAAATGAACTTTTATGGTGCAGAAGCCGCATGGTGCCTGTGCCTACAGTGTATGTATTTGTCAGTGTGTCTCTATCTGCATTTCTGTCTCTTGCTGGCCGCCAGCCTGTGTGATGATGTCAGCCTGTCTGTGATGTAAGAGAGACATTGTGATATCATCACATACTGTAGGCAGGATGGCAGGTGTAAAGCTTCTAAAAGAGAGAGGGAGGGAGAGAGGTAGAGGAGAGAGAGGGAGAAAGAGGGAGAGAGAGAGCAAGCAGCTCCTCCCTCCCATGCAAATGACTGGAGGCAGAGGAGTAGAGGGACAGAAGCCTGTGCTGCTTGTAATGGGACAGGATTTGGGGTGCTGTTTCATGCTCTATCTCCCTCCCTCCCACTGTCTCAGGTGCAGAAAGTTTTCAAGGGAGAGAGGAAAGGAAGAGGAAAATGGAAGCTGAGGAGAGCTGGTCCTGTCCCTCTTGTTGGTAAAGAGGGGGCATCCAGAAAGAGGTAAGGAGATAGTTTTATTTTAATTCAAGAAGGAGTGCCTGGTGGCGTAGCTGGTGTGCTCTGTCACACTACAGACCCCTCCCTGTGTGTGTGTGTGCGTGCGTGCGTGCGTGCGTGCGTGCGTGCGTGCGTGCGTCTGCAGGGGGTATCTGTCCCATCCATAGATATCAGGGGTACTGCAGCTGCTGCTGCTGTTCAAACTTTTGCTTTAGGCCCATTCCTTTGATGTTAATAAGCGTTTCTAGTACAATCTTTTTCGCTCTGTTCACCCACATCTTTACATTACCTCGTGTGTGTGTGTGTGTGTGTGTGTATGTGTATGTGTGTGTACGTGTGTATAGCATGTGTTTGAAACACTATACTGTATCTGCATAGAAAAAAAGCCTTCTTTTAGTAATGTACAGTTCAAATACTGTATGAACATGACCCCATCTCATCTCATCCCCCTGACTCTGGATACAAAACATTCATGTATTCGTTTGCAACTTTTCATACAATTTGCTTGCACCATTTCAGAGAAATTAAATATTTAAAATGGAAATAAATTGGTAACTGCAGTAACAAACAACACTGTACATGCTAATAGTACATCCATGTAAGCAGTACATACATGCTCAGGAGTTGTTTTTTTGGATCGGTATATACTTGTCATTATCCACTTCAACCATTTTAATTCCCCCCTTTTAAATTATTGTACTGGTTGATGTGTATGTATATATATATATATATATATATATATATATATATATATATAGATATATATCTATATATATATATATATATATATATATTTCAACCATTATCACCTACAGTACAGTAGCATACAGTGCTCCCACTGCAGCAAGGGATTCTGGGAAATGACATGCAATGTTTACTCGCTCATCCCACAACGTGGCGGTATCAAATATAGCGTTTTCCCAGTTATTATATCCCTGCAGGATGTAGGATAATCCCAGCCAAACCCACATACTTACTACATTCCCGTTATGTCACATGTATTATTTCCTGTGAAGGAAGCGCTATGTATATTCCCATTATGGTCACAAATTGGACGATACTGTATTTCCATTATGTCTCCTATTATTTTCCCATGATATCTCATAGAATACTGTCATCCAAAACCACATCATTATTGAATGATTGAAAATGATGCTCCGTTTTATGTCAAGATTGTCTTGACACTTAGACCCCCAAGATTTCAATAGCGCCTCACTTAAAAGATGACATTATTTTTGATTCAAATGAACTTTTATGGTGCAGAAGCCGCATGGTGCCTGTGCCTACAGTGTATGTATTTGTCAGTGTGTCTCTATCTGCATTTCTGTCTCTTGCTGGCCGCCAGCCTGTGTGATGATGTCAGCCTGTCTGTGATGTAAGAGAGACATTGTGATATCATCACATACTGTAGGCAGGATGGCAGGTGTAAAGCTTCTAAAAGAGAGAGGGAGGGAGAGAGGTAGAGGAGAGAGAGGGAGAAAGAGGGAGAGAGAGAGCAAGCAGCTCCTCCCTCCCATGCAAATGACTGGAGGCAGAGGAGTAGAGGGACAGAAGCCTGTGCTGCTTGTAATGGGACAGGATTTGGGGTGCTGTTTCATGCTCTATCTCCCTCCCTCCCACTGTCTCAGGTGCAGAAAGTTTTCAAGGGAGAGAGGAAAGGAAGAGGAAAATGGAAGCTGAGGAGAGCTGGTCCTGTCCCTCTTGTTGGTAAAGAGGGGGCATCCAGAAAGAGGTAAGGAGATAGTTTTATTTTAATTCAAGAAGGAGTGCCTGGTGGCGTAGCTGGTGTGCTCTGTCACACTACAGACCCCTCCCTGTGTGTGTGTGTGCGTGCGTGCGTGCGTGCGTGCGTGCGTCTGCAGGGGGTATCTGTCCCATCCATAGATATCAGGGGTACTGCAGCTGCTGCTGCTGTTCAAACTTTTGCTTTAGGCCCATTCCTTTGATGTTAATAAGCGTTTCTAGTACAATCTTTTTCGCTCTGTTCACCCACATCTTTACATTACCTCGTGTGTGTGTGTGTGTGTGTGTGTATGTGTATGTGTGTGTACGTGTGTATAGCATGTGTTTGAAACACTATACTGTATCTGCATAGAAAAAAAGCCTTCTTTTAGTAATGTACAGTTCAAATACTGTATGAACATGACCCCATCTCATCTCATCCCCCTGACTCTGGATACAAAACATTCATGTATTCGTTTGCAACTTTTCATACAATTTGCTTGCACCATTTCAGAGAAATTAAATATTTAAAATGGAAATAAATTGGTAACTGCAGTAACAAACAACACTGTACATGCTAATAGTACATCCATGTAAGCAGTACATACATGCTCAGGAGTTGTTTTTTTGGATCGGTATATACAGCTAAACCCCGTTATAACGCGGGTCTCGGGGTCCACCCCGAGACCACCGCGTTACTAACGGGGTCGCGAGAAAAAAAAATAGCCGCCGCGCTTTAGCGCATATTCATCCCGCGGGACAGGAGATGGGAGCGGGCATGTCCCTCCGCTCCCCGCTTCCCCCTGTCACCGCGGGACAGGCCGCGGGGCAGGAGATGGGAGCGGGGATGTCTCTCCTGTCCCCGCTTCCCCCTGTCACCTCGGGACAGGCCGCGGGGCAGGAGATGGGAGCGGGGATGTCTCTCCTGTCCCCGCTTCCCCCTGTCACCTCGGGACAGGCCGCGGGGCAGGAGATGGGAGCGGGGATGTCCCTCCTGTCCCCGCTTCCCCCTGTCACCTCGGGACAGGCCGCGGGGCAGGAGATGGGAGCGGGGATGTCTCTCCTGTCCCCGCTTCCCCCTGTCACCTCGGGACAGGCCGCGGGGCAGGAGATGGGAGCGGGGATGTCTCTCCTGTCCCCGCTTCCCCCTGTCACCTCGGGACAGGCCGCGGGGCAGGAGATGGGAGCGGGGATGTCCCTCCTGTCCCCGCTTCCCCCTGTCACCTCGGGACAGGCCGCGGGGCAGGAGATGGGAGCGGGGATGTCTCTCCTGTCCCCGCTTCCCCCTGTCACCTCGGGACAGGCCGCGGGGCAGGAGATGGGAGTGGGGATGTCCCCTCAGGTCGCCGCTTACCTCAGAACCATGCTGCCTGCATGGAGGTTGTAGCGGGGGGTTTCTTCTCCCCACCGCTGTCCCCGGTGCTCCCGCTGCCTGCGCGGGAGGAGGGGGGGGAGCGGGTGGTGGTGCTGGTCGCGGCCCGTCTGTGTAGAGTGAGAGAGTGTGTGTGTATGTATATATGGGAGAGAAAGTGTGTGTGTGTATATGGGTGTGTGAGTGTGGGTAAGTGTCTGAGTGTGTGTGTAAGTGTGTGTAAGTGTGTGTGAGTGTGTGTGAGTGTCTGTGAGTGTGTAAGTGTGTGTGAGTGTGTGTGAGTGTGTGTGAGTGTGTGTGAGTGTCTGTGAGTGTCTGTGAGTGTCTGTGAGTGTCTGTGAGTGTCTAAGTGTGTGTGAGTGTGTGTGAGTGTCTGTGAGTGTGTAAGTGTGTGTGAGTGTGTGTGAGTGTGTGTCTGTGAGTGTCTAAGTGTGTGTAAGTGTGTGTAAGTGTGTGTGAGTGTGTGTGAGTGTCTAAGTGTGTGTAAGTGTGTGTGTGTGTGTGTGAGTGTGTGTGAGTGTCTGTAAGTGTGCGTAAGTGTGCGTGAGTGTGCGTAAGTGTGTGTGAGTGTGCGTGAGTGTGGTCAGTGTGTGTGCAGTGTGTCAGTGTGAGCAATGAGCAGTGTGTGTGCAGTGTGCAGTGTGTGTGCAGTGTGGCAGTGAGCAATGAGCAGTGTGTGTGCAGTGAGTGTGTGCAGTGTGTCAGTGTGAGCAATGAGCAGTGTGTGTGCAGTGTGCAGTGTGTGTGCAGTGTGGCAGTGTGAGCAATGAGCAGTGTGTGTGCAGTGAGTGTGTGCAGTGTGCAAAAAAAAAAATGTAAAAAAATTTTTTTTTTTTAATTTTTTTTTTTTTTTTTTTTTTTTTTTTTAAAAAAAACGGGAGCCACGGGAAAACCGCGTTATAACCGAATCGCGGTATAACGAGGCGCGTTATAACGGGGTTTAGCTGTATATATAGATATATATCTATATATATATATATATATATATATTTCAACCATTATCACCTACAGTACAGTAGCATACAGTGCTCCCACTGCAGCAAGGGATTCTGGGAAATGACATGCAATGTTTACTCGTTCATCCCACAACGTGGCGGTATCAAATATAGCGTTTTCCCAGTTATTATATCCCTGCAGGATGTAGGATAATAACAGCCAAACCCACATACTTACTACATTCCCGTTATGTCACATGTATTATTTCCTGTGAAGGAAGCGCTATGTATATTCCCATTATGGTCACAAATTGGACGATACTGTATTTCCATTATGTCTCCTATTATTTTCCCATGATATCTCATAGAATACTGTCATCCAAAACCACATCATTATTGAATGATTGAAAATGATGCTCCGTTTTATGTCAAGATTGTCTTGACACTTAGACCCCCAAGATTTCAATAGCGCCTCACTTAAAAGATGACATTATTTTTGATTCAAATGAACTTTTATGGTGCAGAAGCCGCATGGTGCCTGTGCCTACAGTGTATGTATTTGTCAGTGTGTCTCTATCTGCATTTCTGTCTCTTGCTGGCCGCCAGCCTGTGTGATGATGTCAGCCTGTCTGTGATGTAAGAGAGACATTGTGATATCATCACATACTGTAGGCAGGATGGCAGGTGTAAAGCTTCTAAAAGAGAGAGGGAGGGAGAGAGGTAGAGGAGAGAGAGGGAGAAAGAGGGAGAGAGAGGGAGAAAGAGGGAGAGAGAGAGCAAGCAGCTCCTCCCTCCCATGCAAATGACTGGAGGCAGAGGAGTAGAGGGACAGAAGCCTGTGCTGCTTGTAATGGGACAGGATTTGGGGTGCTGTTTCATGCTCTATCTCCCTCCCTCCCACTGTCTCAGGTGCAGAAAGTTTTCAAGGGAGAGAGGAAAGGAAGAGGAAAATGGAAGCTGAGGAGAGCTGGTCCTGTCCCTCTTGTTGGTAAAGAGGGGGCATCCAGAAAGAGGTAAGGAGATAGTTTTATTTTAATTCAAGAAGGAGTGCCTGGTGGCGTAGCTGGTGTGCTCTGTCACACTACAGACCCCTCCCTGTGTGTGTGTGTGCGTGCGTGCGTGCGTGCGTCTGCAGGGGGTATCTGTCCCATCCATAGATATCAGGGGTACTGCAGCTGCTGCTGCTGTTCAAACTTTTGCTTTAGGCCCATTCCTTTGATGTTAATAAGCGTTTCTAGTACAATCTTTTTCGCTCTGTTCACCCACATCTTTACATTACCTCGTGTGTGTGTGTGTGTGTGTGTATGTGTATGTGTGTGTACGTGTGTATAGCATGTGTTTGAAACACTATACTGTATCTGCATAGAAAAAAAGCCTTCTTTTAGTAATGTACAGTTCAAATACTGTATGAACATGACCCCATCTCATCTCATCCCCCTGACTCTGGATACAAAACATTCATGTATTCGTTTGCAACTTTTCATACAATTTGCTTGCACCATTTCAGAGAAATTAAATATTTAAAATGGAAATAAATTGGTAACTGCAGTAACAAACAACACTGTACATGCTAATAGTACATCCATGTAAGCAGTACATACATGCTCAGGAGTTGTTTTTTTGGATCGGTATATACTTGTCATTATCCACTTCAACCATTTTAATTCCCCCCTTTTAAATTATTGTACTGGTTGATGTGTATGTATATATATATATATATATATATATATATATATATAGATATATATCTATATATATATATATATATATATATATTTCAACCATTATCACCTACAGTACAGTAGCATACAGTGCTCCCACTGCAGCAAGGGATTCTGGGAAATGACATGCAATGTTTACTCGCTCATCCCACAACGTGGCGGTATCAAATATAGCGTTTTCCCAGTTATTATATCCCTGCAGGATGTAGGATAATCCCAGCCAAACCCACATACTTACTACATTCCCGTTATGTCACATGTATTATTTCCTGTGAAGGAAGCGCTATGTATATTCCCATTATGGTCACAAATTGGACGATACTGTATTTCCATTATGTCTCCTATTATTTTCCCATGATATCTCATAGAATACTGTCATCCAAAACCACATCATTATTGAATGATTGAAAATGATGCTCCGTTTTATGTCAAGATTGTCTTGACACTTAGACCCCCAAGATTTCAATAGCGCCTCACTTAAAAGATGACATTATTTTTGATTCAAATGAACTTTTATGGTGCAGAAGCCGCATGGTGCCTGTGCCTACAGTGTATGTATTTGTCAGTGTGTCTCTATCTGCATTTCTGTCTCTTGCTGGCCGCCAGCCTGTGTGATGATGTCAGCCTGTCTGTGATGTAAGAGAGACATTGTGATATCATCACATACTGTAGGCAGGATGGCAGGTGTAAAGCTTCTAAAAGAGAGAGGGAGGGAGAGAGGTAGAGGAGAGAGAGGGAGAAAGAGGGAGAGAGAGAGCAAGCAGCTCCTCCCTCCCATGCAAATGACTGGAGGCAGAGGAGTAGAGGGACAGAAGCCTGTGCTGCTTGTAATGGGACAGGATTTGGGGTGCTGTTTCATGCTCTATCTCCCTCCCTCCCACTGTCTCAGGTGCAGAAAGTTTTCAAGGGAGAGAGGAAAGGAAGAGGAAAATGGAAGCTGAGGAGAGCTGGTCCTGTCCCTCTTGTTGGTAAAGAGGGGGCATCCAGAAAGAGGTAAGGAGATAGTTTTATTTTAATTCAAGAAGGAGTGCCTGGTGGCGTAGCTGGTGTGCTCTGTCACACTACAGACCCCTCCCTGTGTGTGTGCGTGCGTGCGTGCGTGCGTGCGTGCGTGCGTGCGTCTGCAGGGGGTATCTGTCCCATCCATAGATATCAGGGGTACTGCAGCTGCTGCTGCTGTTCAAACTTTTGCTTTAGGCCCATTCCTTTGATGTTAATAAGCGTTTCTAGTACAATCTTTTTCGCTCTGTTCACCCACATCTTTACATTACCTCGTGTGTGTGTGTGTGTGTGTGTGTGTGTGTGTGTGTGTGTATGTGTATGTGTGTGTACGTGTGTATAGCATGTGTTTGAAACACTATACTGTATCTGCATAGAAAAAAAGCCTTCTTTTAGTAATGTACAGTTCAAATACTGTATGAACATGACCCCATCTCATCTCATCCCCCTGACTCTGGATACAAAACATTCATGTATTCGTTTGCAACTTTTCATACAATTTGCTTGCACCATTTCAGAGAAATTAAATATTTAAAATGGAAATAAATTGGTAACTGCAGTAACAAACAACACTGTACATGCTAATAGTACATCCATGTAAGCAGTACATACATGCTCAGGAGTTGTTTTTTTGGATCGGTATATACTTGTCATTATCCACTTCAACCATTTTAATTCCCCCCTTTTAAATTATTGTACTGGTTGATGTGTATGTATATATATATATATATATATATATATATATATATATATATATATATAGATATATATCTATATATATATATATATATATATATATATTTCAACCATTATCACCTACAGTACAGTAGCATACAGTGCTCCCACTGCAGCAAGGGATTCTGGGAAATGACATGCAATGTTTACTCGCTCATCCCACAACGTGGCGGTATCAAATATAGCGTTTTCCCAGTTATTATATCCCTGCAGGATGTAGGATAATCCCAGCCAAACCCACATACTTACTACATTCCCGTTATGTCACATGTATTATTTCCTGTGAAGGAAGCGCTATGTATATTCCCATTATGGTCACAAATTGGACGATACTGTATTTCCATTATGTCTCCTATTATTTTCCCATGATATCTCATAGAATACTGTCATCCAAAACCACATCATTATTGAATGATTGAAAATGATGCTCCGTTTTATGTCAAGATTGTCTTGACACTTAGACCCCCAAGATTTCAATAGCGCCTCACTTAAAAGATGACATTATTTTTGATTCAAATGAACTTTTATGGTGCAGAAGCCGCATGGTGCCTGTGCCTACAGTGTATGTATTTGTCAGTGTGTCTCTATCTGCATTTCTGTCTCTTGCTGGCCGCCAGCCTGTGTGATGATGTCAGCCTGTCTGTGATGTAAGAGAGACATTGTGATATCATCACATACTGTAGGCAGGATGGCAGGTGTAAAGCTTCTAAAAGAGAGAGGGAGGGAGAGAGGTAGAGGAGAGAGAGGGAGAAAGAGGGAGAGAGAGGGAGAAAGAGGGAGAGAGAGAGCAAGCAGCTCCTCCCTCCCATGCAAATGACTGGAGGCAGAGGAGTAGAGGGACAGAAGCCTGTGCTGCTTGTAATGGGACAGGATTTGGGGTGCTGTTTCATGCTCTATCTCCCTCCCTCCCACTGTCTCAGGTGCAGAAAGTTTTCAAGGGAGAGAGGAAAGGAAGAGGAAAATGGAAGCTGAGGAGAGCTGGTCCTGTCCCTCTTGTTGGTAAAGAGGGGGCATCCAGAAAGAGGTAAGGAGATAGTTTTATTTTAATTCAAGAAGGAGTGCCTGGTGGCGTAGCTGGTGTGCTCTGTCACACTACAGACCCGTGCGTGCGTGCGTGCGTGCGTGCGTCTGCAGGGGGTATCTGTCCCATCCATAGATATCAGGGGTACTGCAGCTGCTGCTGCTGTTCAAACTTTTGCTTTAGGCCCATTCCTTTGATGTTAATAAGCGTTTCTAGTACAATCTTTTTCGCTCTGTTCACCCACATCTTTACATTACCTCGTGTGTGTGTGTGTGTGTGTGTGTGTGTGTGTGTATGTGTATGTGTGTGTACGTGTGTATAGCATGTGTTTGAAACACTATACTGTATCTGCATAGAAAAAAAGCCTTCTTTTAGTAATGTACAGTTCAAATACTGTATGAACATGACCCCATCTCATCTCATCCCCCTGACTCTGGATACAAAACATTCATGTATTCGTTTGCAACTTTTCATACAATTTGCTTGCACCATTTCAGAGAAATTAAATATTTAAAATGGAAATAAATTGGTAACTGCAGTAACAAACAACACTGTACATGCTAATAGTACATCCATGTAAGCAGTACATACATGCTCAGGAGTTGTTTTTTTGGATCGGTATATACTTGTCATTATCCACTTCAACCATTTTAATTCCCCCCTTTTAAATTATTGTACTGGTTGATGTGTATGTATATATATATATATATATATATATATATATATATATATATATATATATAGATATATATCTATATATATATATATATATATATATTTCAACCATTATCACCTACAGTACAGTAGCATACAGTGCTCCCACTGCAGCAAGGGATTCTGGGAAATGACATGCAATGTTTACTCGCTCATCCCACAACGTGGCGGTATCAAATATAGCGTTTTCCCAGTTATTATATCCCTGCAGGATGTAGGATAATCCCAGCCAAACCCACATACTTACTACATTCCCGTTATGTCACATGTATTATTTCCTGTGAAGGAAGCGCTATGTATATTCCCATTATGGTCACAAATTGGACGATACTGTATTTCCATTATGTCTCCTATTATTTTCCCATGATATCTCATAGAATACTGTCATCCAAAACCACATCATTATTGAATGATTGAAAATGATGCTCCGTTTTATGTCAAGATTGTCTTGACACTTAGACCCCCAAGATTTCAATAGCGCCTCACTTAAAAGATGACATTATTTTTGATTCAAATGAACTTTTATGGTGCAGAAGCCGCATGGTGCCTGTGCCTACAGTGTATGTATTTGTCAGTGTGTCTCTATCTGCATTTCTGTCTCTTGCTGGCCGCCAGCCTGTGTGATGATGTCAGCCTGTCTGTGATGTAAGAGAGACATTGTGATATCATCACATACTGTAGGCAGGATGGCAGGTGTAAAGCTTCTAAAAGAGAGAGGGAGGGAGAGAGGTAGAGGAGAGAGAGGGAGAAAGAGGGAGAGAGAGAGCAAGCAGCTCCTCCCTCCCATGCAAATGACTGGAGGCAGAGGAGTAGAGGGACAGAAGCCTGTGCTGCTTGTAATGGGACAGGATTTGGGGTGCTGTTTCATGCTCTATCTCCCTCCCTCCCACTGTCTCAGGTGCAGAAAGTTTTCAAGGGAGAGAGGAAAGGAAGAGGAAAATGGAAGCTGAGGAGAGCTGGTCCTGTCCCTCTTGTTGGTAAAGAGGGGGCATCCAGAAAGAGGTAAGGAGATAGTTTTATTTTAATTCAAGAAGGAGTGCCTGGTGGCGTAGCTGGTGTGCTCTGTCACACTACAGACCCCTCCCTGTGTGTGTGTGTGTGTGCGTGCGTGCGTGCGTGCGTGCGTGCGTGCGTGCGTGCGTCTGCAGGGGGTATCTGTCCCATCCATAGATATCAGGGGTACTGCAGCTGCTGCTGCTGTTCAAACTTTTGCTTTAGGCCCATTCCTTTGATGTTAATAAGCGTTTCTAGTACAATCTTTTTCGCTCTGTTCACCCACATCTTTACATTACCTCGTGTGTGTGTGTGTGTGTGTGTATGTGTATGTGTGTGTACGTGTGTATAGCATGTGTTTGAAACACTATACTGTATCTGCATAGAAAAAAAGCCTTCTTTTAGTAATGTACAGTTCAAATACTGTATGAACATGACCCCATCTCATCTCATCCCCCTGACTCTGGATACAAAACATTCATGTATTCGTTTGCAACTTTTCATACAATTTGCTTGCACCATTTCAGAGAAATTAAATATTTAAAATGGAAATAAATTGGTAACTGCAGTAACAAACAACACTGTACATGCTAATAGTACATCCATGTAAGCAGTACATACATGCTCAGGAGTTGTTTTTTTGGATCGGTATATACTTGTCATTATCCACTTCAACCATTTTAATTCCCCCCTTTTAAATTATTGTACTGGTTGATGTGTATGTATATATATATATATATATATATATATATATACAGCTAAACCCCGTTATAACGCGGGTCTCGGGGTCCACCCCGAGACCACCGCGTTACTAACGGGGTCGCGAGAAAAAAAAATAGCCGCCGCGCTTTAGCGCATATTCATCCCGCGGGACAGGAGATGGGAGCGGGCATGTCCCTCCGCTCCCCGCTTCCCCCTGTCACCGCGGGACAGGCCGCGGGGCAGGAGATGGGAGCGGGGATGTCTCTCCTGTCCCCGCTTCCCCCTGTCACCTCGGGACAGGCCGCGGGGCAGGAGATGGGAGCGGGGATGTCTCTCCTGTCCCCGCTTCCCCCTGTCACCTCGGGACAGGCCGCGGGGCAGGAGATGGGAGCGGGGATGTCCCTCCTGTCCCCGCTTCCCCCTGTCACCTCGGGACAGGCCGCGGGGCAGGAGATGGGAGCGGGGATGTCTCTCCTGTCCCCGCTTCCCCCTGTCACCTCGGGACAGGCCGCGGGGCAGGAGATGGGAGCGGGGATGTCTCTCCTGTCCCCGCTTCCCCCTGTCACCTCGGGACAGGCCGCGGGGCAGGAGATGGGAGCGGGGATGTCCCTCCTGTCCCCGCTTCCCCCTGTCACCTCGGGACAGGCCGCGGGGCAGGAGATGGGAGCGGGGATGTCTCTCCTGTCCCCGCTTCCCCCTGTCACCTCGGGACAGGCCGCGGGGCAGGAGATGGGAGTGGGGATGTCCCCTCAGGTCGCCGCTTACCTCAGAACCATGCTGCCTGCATGGAGGTTGTAGCGGGGGGTTTCTTCTCCCCACCGCTGTCCCCGGTGCTCCCGCTGCCTGCGCGGGAGGAGGGGGGGGAGCGGGTGGTGGTGCTGGTCGCGGCCCGTCTGTGTAGAGTGAGAGAGTGTGTGTGTATGTATATATGGGAGAGAAAGTGTGTGTGTGTATATGGGTGTGTGAGTGTGGGTAAGTGTCTGAGTGTGTGTGTAAGTGTGTGTAAGTGTGTGTGAGTGTGTGTGAGTGTCTGTGAGTGTGTAAGTGTGTGTGAGTGTGTGTGAGTGTGTGTGAGTGTGTGTGAGTGTCTGTGAGTGTCTGTGAGTGTCTGTGAGTGTCTGTGAGTGTCTAAGTGTGTGTGAGTGTGTGTGAGTGTCTGTGAGTGTGTAAGTGTGTGTGAGTGTGTGTGAGTGTGTGTCTGTGAGTGTCTAAGTGTGTGTAAGTGTGTGTAAGTGTGTGTGAGTGTGTGTGAGTGTCTAAGTGTGTGTAAGTGTGTGTGTGTGTGTGTGAGTGTGTGTGAGTGTCTGTAAGTGTGCGTAAGTGTGCGTGAGTGTGCGTAAGTGTGTGTGAGTGTGCGTGAGTGTGGTCAGTGTGTGTGCAGTGTGTCAGTGTGAGCAATGAGCAGTGTGTGTGCAGTGTGCAGTGTGTGTGCAGTGTGGCAGTGAGCAATGAGCAGTGTGTGTGCAGTGAGTGTGTGCAGTGTGTCAGTGTGAGCAATGAGCAGTGTGTGTGCAGTGTGCAGTGTGTGTGCAGTGTGGCAGTGTGAGCAATGAGCAGTGTGTGTGCAGTGAGTGTGTGCAGTGTGCAAAAAAAAAAATGTAAAAAAATTTTTTTTTAAAAATTTTTTTTTTTTTTTTTTTTTTTTTAAAAAAAACGGGAGCCACGGGAAAACCGCGTTATAACCGAATCGCGGTATAACGAGGCGCGTTATAACGGGGTTTAGCTGTATATATAGATATATATCTATATATATATATATATATATATATATTTCAACCATTATCACCTACAGTACAGTAGCATACAGTGCTCCCACTGCAGCAAGGGATTCTGGGAAATGACATGCAATGTTTACTCGTTCATCCCACAACGTGGCGGTATCAAATATAGCGTTTTCCCAGTTATTATATCCCTGCAGGATGTAGGATAATAACAGCCAAACCCACATACTTACTACATTCCCGTTATGTCACATGTATTATTTCCTGTGAAGGAAGCGCTATGTATATTCCCATTATGGTCACAAATTGGACGATACTGTATTTCCATTATGTCTCCTATTATTTTCCCATGATATCTCATAGAATACTGTCATCCAAAACCACATCATTATTGAATGATTGAAAATGATGCTCCGTTTTATGTCAAGATTGTCTTGACACTTAGACCCCCAAGATTTCAATAGCGCCTCACTTAAAAGATGACATTATTTTTGATTCAAATGAACTTTTATGGTGCAGAAGCCGCATGGTGCCTGTGCCTACAGTGTATGTATTTGTCAGTGTGTCTCTATCTGCATTTCAGTCTCTTGCTGGCCGCCAGCCTGTGTGATGATGTCAGCCTGTCTGTGATGTAAGAGAGACATTGTGATATCATCACATACTGTAGGCAGGATGGCAGGTGTAAAGCTTCTAAAAGAGAGAGGGAGGGAGAGAGGTAGAGGAGAGAGAGGGAGAAAGAGGGAGAGAGAGGGAGAAAGAGGGAGAGAGAGAGCAAGCAGCTCCTCCCTCCCATGCAAATGACTGGAGGCAGAGGAGTAGAGGGACAGAAGCCTGTGCTGCTTGTAATGGGACAGGATTTGGGGTGCTGTTTCATGCTCTATCTCCCTCCCTCCCACTGTCTCAGGTGCAGAAAGTTTTCAAGGGAGAGAGGAAAGGAAGAGGAAAATGGAAGCTGAGGAGAGCTGGTCCTGTCCCTCTTGTTGGTAAAGAGGGGGCATCCAGAAAGAGGTAAGGAGATAGTTTTATTTTAATTCAAGAAGGAGTGCCTGGTGGCGTAGCTGGTGTGCTCTGTCACACTACAGACCCCTCCCTGTGTGTGTGTGTGCGTGCGTGCGTGCGTGCGTGCGTGCGTGCGTCTGCAGGGGGTATCTGTCCCATCCATAGATATCAGGGGTACTGCAGCTGCTGCTGCTGTTCAAACTTTTGCTTTAGGCCCATTCCTTTGATGTTAATAAGCGTTTCTAGTACAATCTTTTTCGCTCTGTTCACCCACATCTTTACATTACCTCGTGTGTGTGTGTGTGTGTGTGTGTGTGTGTGTGTATGTGTATGTGTGTGTACGTGTGTATAGCATGTGTTTGAAACACTATACTGTATCTGCATAGAAAAAAAGCCTTCTTTTAGTAATGTACAGTTCAAATACTGTATGAACATGACCCCATCTCATCTCATCCCCCTGACTCTGGATACAAAACATTCATGTATTCGTTTGCAACTTTTCATACAATTTGCTTGCACCATTTCAGAGAAATTAAATATTTAAAATGGAAATAAATTGGTAACTGCAGTAACAAACAACACTGTACATGCTAATAGTACATCCATGTAAGCAGTACATACATGCTCAGGAGTTGTTTTTTTGGATCGGTATATACTTGTCATTATCCACTTCAACCATTTTAATTCCCCCCTTTTAAATTATTGTACTGGTTGATGTGTATGTATATATATATATATATATATATATATATATATATATATATATATATATATATATATATATATATATCTATATATATATATATATTTCAACCATTATCACCTACAGTACAGTAGCATACAGTGCTCCCACTGCAGCAAGGGATTCTGGGAAATGACATGCAATGTTTACTCGCTCATCCCACAACGTGGCGGTATCAAATATAGCGTTTTCCCAGTTATTATATCCCTGCAGGATGTAGGATAATCCCAGCCAAACCCACATACTTACTACATTCCCGTTATGTCACATGTATTATTTCCTGTGAAGGAAGCGCTATGTATATTCCCATTATGGTCACAAATTGGACGATACTGTATTTCCATTATGTCTCCTATTATTTTCCCATGATATCTCATAGAATACTGTCATCCAAAACCACATCATTATTGAATGATTGAAAATGATGCTCCGTTTTATGTCAAGATTGTCTTGACACTTAGACCCCCAAGATTTCAATAGCGCCTCACTTAAAAGATGACATTATTTTTGATTCAAATGAACTTTTATGGTGCAGAAGCCGCATGGTGCCTGTGCCTACAGTGTATGTATTTGTCAGTGTGTCTCTATCTGCATTTCTGTCTCTTGCTGGCCGCCAGCCTGTGTGATGATGTCAGCCTGTCTGTGATGTAAGAGAGACATTGTGATATCATCACATACTGTAGGCAGGATGGCAGGTGTAAAGCTTCTAAAAGAGAGAGGGAGGGAGAGGTAGAGGAGAGAGAGGGAGAAAGAGGGAGAGAGAGAGCAAGCAGCTCCTCCCTCCCATGCAAATGACTGGAGGCAGAGGAGTAGAGGGACAGAAGCCTGTGCTGCTTGTAATGGGACAGGATTTGGGGTGCTGTTTCATGCTCTATCTCCCTCCCTCCCACTGTCTCAGGTGCAGAAAGTTTTCAAGGGAGAGAGGAAAGGAAGAGGAAAATGGAAGCTGAGGAGAGCTGGTCCTGTCCCTCTTGTTGGTAAAGAGGGGGCATCCAGAAAGAGGTAAGGAGATAGTTTTATTTTAATTCAAGAAGGAGTGCCTGGTGGCGTAGCTGGTGTGCTCTGTCACACTACAGACCCCTCCCTGTGTGTGTGTGTGCGTGCGTGCGTGCGTCTGCAGGGGGTATCTGTCCCATCCATAGATATCAGGGGTACTGCAGCTGCTGCTGCTGTTCAAACTTTTGCTTTAGGCCCATTCCTTTGATGTTAATAAGCGTTTCTAGTACAATCTTTTTCGCTCTGTTCACCCACATCTTTACATTACCTCGTGTGTGTGTGTGTGTGTGTGTGTGTGTGTGTGTGTATGTGTATGTGTGTGTACGTGTGTATAGCATGTGTTTGAAACACTATACTGTATCTGCATAGAAAAAAAGCCTTCTTTTAGTAATGTACAGTTCAAATACTGTATGAACATGACCCCATCTCATCTCATCCCCCTGACTCTGGATACAAAACATTCATGTATTCGTTTGCAACTTTTCATACAATTTGCTTGCACCATTTCAGAGAAATTAAATATTTAAAATGGAAATAAATTGGTAACTGCAGTAACAAACAACACTGTACATGCTAATAGTACATCCATGTAAGCAGTACATACATGCTCAGGAGTTGTTTTTTTGGATCGGTATATACTTGTCATTATCCACTTCAACCATTTTAATTCCCCCCTTTTAAATTATTGTACTGGTTGATGTGTATGTATATATATATATATATATATATATATATATATATATATATATAGATATATATCTATATATATATATATATATATATATTTCAACCATTATCACCTACAGTACAGTAGCATACAGTGCTCCCACTGCAGCAAGGGATTCTGGGAAATGACATGCAATGTTTACTCGCTCATCCCACAACGTGGCGGTATCAAATATAGCGTTTTCCCAGTTATTATATCCCTGCAGGATGTAGGATAATCCCAGCCAAACCCACATACTTACTACATTCCCGTTATGTCACATGTATTATTTCCTGTGAAGGAAGCGCTATGTATATTCCCATTATGGTCACAAATTGGACGATACTGTATTTCCATTATGTCTCCTATTATTTTCCCATGATATCTCATAGAATACTGTCATCCAAAACCACATCATTATTGAATGATTGAAAATGATGCTCCGTTTTATGTCAAGATTGTCTTGACACTTAGACCCCCAAGATTTCAATAGCGCCTCACTTAAAAGATGACATTATTTTTGATTCAAATGAACTTTTATGGTGCAGAAGCCGCATGGTGCCTGTGCCTACAGTGTATGTATTTGTCAGTGTGTCTCTATCTGCATTTCTGTCTCTTGCTGGCCGCCAGCCTGTGTGATGATGTCAGCCTGTCTGTGATGTAAGAGAGACATTGTGATATCATCACATACTGTAGGCAGGATGGCAGGTGTAAAGCTTCTAAAAGAGAGAGGGAGGGAGAGAGGTAGAGGAGAGAGAGGGAGAAAGAGGGAGAGAGAGAGCAAGCAGCTCCTCCCTCCCATGCAAATGACTGGAGGCAGAGGAGTAGAGGGACAGAAGCCTGTGCTGCTTGTAATGGGACAGGATTTGGGGTGCTGTTTCATGCTCTATCTCCCTCCCTCCCACTGTCTCAGGTGCAGAAAGTTTTCAAGGGAGAGAGGAAAGGAAGAGGAAAATGGAAGCTGAGGAGAGCTGGTCCTGTCCCTCTTGTTGGTAAAGAGGGGGCATCCAGAAAGAGGTAAGGAGATAGTTTTATTTTAATTCAAGAAGGAGTGCCTGGTGGCGTAGCTGGTGTGCTCTGTCACACTACAGACCCCTCCCTGTGTGTGTGTGTGCGTGCGTGCGTGCGTGCGTGCGTGCGTGCGTCTGCAGGGGGTATCTGTCCCATCCATAGATATCAGGGGTACTGCAGCTGCTGCTGCTGTTCAAACTTTTGCTTTAGGCCCATTCCTTTGATGTTAATAAGCGTTTCTAGTACAATCTTTTTCGCTCTGTTCACCCACATCTTTACATTACCTCGTGTGTGTGTGTGTGTGTGTGTATGTGTATGTGTGTGTACGTGTGTATAGCATGTGTTTGAAACACTATACTGTATCTGCATAGAAAAAAAGCCTTCTTTTAGTAATGTACAGTTCAAATACTGTATGAACATGACCCCATCTCATCTCATCCCCCTGACTCTGGATACAAAACATTCATGTATTCGTTTGCAACTTTTCATACAATTTGCTTGCACCATTTCAGAGAAATTAAATATTTAAAATGGAAATAAATTGGTAACTGCAGTAACAAACAACACTGTACATGCTAATAGTACATCCATGTAAGCAGTACATACATGCTCAGGAGTTGTTTTTTTGGATCGGTATATACTTGTCATTATCCACTTCAACCATTTTAATTCCCCCCTTTTAAATTATTGTACTGGTTGATGTGTATGTATATATATATATATATATATATATATATCTATATATATATAGATATATATCTATATATATATATATATATATATCAACCATTATCACCTACAGTACAGTAGCATACAGTGCTCCCACTGCAGCAAGGGATTCTGGGAAATGACATGCAATGTTTACTCGCTCATCCCACAACGTGGCGGTATCAAATATAGCGTTTTCCCAGTTATTATATCCCTGCAGGATGTAGGATAATCCCAGCCAAACCCACATACTTACTACATTCCCGTTATGTCACATGTATTATTTCCTGTGAAGGAAGCGCTATGTATATTCCCATTATGGTCACAAATTGGACGATACTGTATTTCCATTATGTCTCCTATTATTTTCCCATGATATCTCATAGAATACTGTCATCCAAAACCACATCATTATTGAATGATTGAAAATGATGCTCCGTTTTATGTCAAGATTGTCTTGACACTTAGACCCCCAAGATTTCAATAGCGCCTCACTTAAAAGATGACATTATTTTTGATTCAAATGAACTTTTATGGTGCAGAAGCCGCATGGTGCCTGTGCCTACAGTGTATGTATTTGTCAGTGTGTCTCTATCTGCATTTCTGTCTCTTGCTGGCCGCCAGCCTGTGTGATGATGTCAGCCTGTCTGTGATGTAAGAGAGACATTGTGATATCATCACATACTGTAGGCAGGATGGCAGGTGTAAAGCTTCTAAAAGAGAGAGGGAGGGAGAGAGGTAGAGGAGAGAGAGGGAGAAAGAGGGAGAGAGAGAGCAAGCAGCTCCTCCCTCCCATGCAAATGACTGGAGGCAGAGGAGTAGAGGGACAGAAGCCTGTGCTGCTTGTAATGGGACAGGATTTGGGGTGCTGTTTCATGCTCTATCTCCCTCCCTCCCACTGTCTCAGGTGCAGAAAGTTTTCAAGGGAGAGAGGAAAGGAAGAGGAAAATGGAAGCTGAGGAGAGCTGGTCCTGTCCCTCTTGTTGGTAAAGAGGGGGCATCCAGAAAGAGGTAAGGAGATAGTTTTATTTTAATTCAAGAAGGAGTGCCTGGTGGCGTAGCTGGTGTGCTCTGTCACACTACAGACCCCTCCCTGTGTGTGTGTGTGCGTGCGTGCGTGCGTGCGTGCGTCTGCAGGGGGTATCTGTCCCATCCATAGATATCAGGGGTACTGCAGCTGCTGCTGCTGTTCAAACTTTTGCTTTAGGCCCATTCCTTTGATGTTAATAAGCGTTTCTAGTACAATCTTTTTCGCTCTGTTCACCCACATCTTTACATTACCTCGTGTGTGTGTGTGTGTGTGTGTGTGTGTGTGTGTATGTGTATGTGTGTGTACGTGTGTATAGCATGTGTTTGAAACACTATACTGTATCTGCATAGAAAAAAAGCCTTCTTTTAGTAATGTACAGTTCAAATACTGTATGAACATGACCCCATCTCATCTCATCCCCCTGACTCTGGATACAAAACATTCATGTATTCGTTTGCAACTTTTCATACAATTTGCTTGCACCATTTCAGAGAAATTAAATATTTAAAATGGAAATAAATTGGTAACTGCAGTAACAAACAACACTGTACATGCTAATAGTACATCCATGTAAGCAGTACATACATGCTCAGGAGTTGTTTTTTTGGATCGGTATATACTTGTCATTATCCACTTCAACCATTTTAATTCCCCCCTTTTAAATTATTGTACTGGTTGATGTGTATGTATATATATATATATATATATATATATATCTATATATATATAGATATATATCTATATATATATATATATATATATCAACCATTATCACCTACAGTACAGTAGCATACAGTGCTCCCACTGCAGCAAGGGATTCTGGGAAATGACATGCAATGTTTACTCGCTCATCCCACAACGTGGCGGTATCAAATATAGCGTTTTCCCAGTTATTATATCCCTGCAGGATGTAGGATAATCCCAGCCAAACCCACATACTTACTACATTCCCGTTATGTCACATGTATTATTTCCTGTGAAGGAAGCGCTATGTATATTCCCATTATGGTCACAAATTGGACGATACTGTATTTCCATTATGTCTCCTATTATTTTCCCATGATATCTCATAGAATACTGTCATCCAAAACCACATCATTATTGAATGATTGAAAATGATGCTCCGTTTTATGTCAAGATTGTCTTGACACTTAGACCCCCAAGATTTCAATAGCGCCTCACTTAAAAGATGACATTATTTTTGATTCAAATGAACTTTTATGGTGCAGAAGCCGCATGGTGCCTGTGCCTACAGTGTATGTATTTGTCAGTGTGTCTCTATCTGCATTTCTGTCTCTTGCTGGCCGCCAGCCTGTGTGATGATGTCAGCCTGTCTGTGATGTAAGAGAGACATTGTGATATCATCACATACTGTAGGCAGGATGGCAGGTGTAAAGCTTCTAAAAGAGAGAGGGAGGGAGAGAGGTAGAGGAGAGAGAGGGAGAAAGAGGGAGAGAGAGGGAGAAAGAGGGAGAGAGAGAGCAAGCAGCTCCTCCCTCCCATGCAAATGACTGGAGGCAGAGGAGTAGAGGGACAGAAGCCTGTGCTGCTTGTAATGGGACAGGATTTGGGGTGCTGTTTCATGCTCTATCTCCCTCCCTCCCACTGTCTCAGGTGCAGAAAGTTTTCAAGGGAGAGAGGAAAGGAAGAGGAAAATGGAAGCTGAGGAGAGCTGGTCCTGTCCCTCTTGTTGGTAAAGAGGGGGCATCCAGAAAGAGGTAAGGAGATAGTTTTATTTTAATTCAAGAAGGAGTGCCTGGTGGCGTAGCTGGTGTGCTCTGTCACACTACAGACCCCTCCCTGTGTGTGTGTGTGTGCGTGCGTGCGTGCGTGCGTGCGTGCGTGCGTGCGTGCGTGCGTGCGTGCGTCTGCAGGGGGTATCTGTCCCATCCATAGATATCAGGGGTACTGCAGCTGCTGCTGCTGTTCAAACTTTTGCTTTAGGCCCATTCCTTTGATGTTAATAAGCGTTTCTAGTACAATCTTTTTCGCTCTGTTCACCCACATCTTTACATTACCTCGTGTGTGTGTGTGTGTGTGTGTGTGTGTGTGTGTATGTGTATGTGTGTGTACGTGTGTATAGCATGTGTTTGAAACACTATACTGTATCTGCATAGAAAAAAAGCCTTCTTTTAGTAATGTACAGTTCAAATACTGTATGAACATGACCCCATCTCATCTCATCCCCCTGACTCTGGATACAAAACATTCATGTATTCGTTTGCAACTTTTCATACAATTTGCTTGCACCATTTCAGAGAAATTAAATATTTAAAATGGAAATAAATTGGTAACTGCAGTAACAAACAACACTGTACATGCTAATAGTACATCCATGTAAGCAGTACATACATGCTCAGGAGTTGTTTTTTTGGATCGGTATATACTTGTCATTATCCACTTCAACCATTTTAATTCCCCCTTTTAAATTATTGTACTGGTTGATGTGTATGTATATATATATATATATATATATATATATATATATATATATACAGCTAAACCCCGTTATAACGCGGGTCTCGGGGTCCACCCCGAGACCACCGCGTTACTAACGGGGTCGCGAGAAAAAAAAATAGCCGCCGCGCTTTAGCGCATATTCATCCCGCGGGACAGGAGATGGGAGCGGGCATGTCCCTCCGCTCCCCGCTTCCCCCTGTCACCGCGGGACAGGCCGCGGGGCAGGAGATGGGAGCGGGGATGTCTCTCCTGTCCCCGCTTCCCCCTGTCACCTCGGGACAGGCCGCGGGGCAGGAGATGGGAGCGGGGATGTCTCTCCTGTCCCCGCTTCCCCTGTCACCTCGGGACAGGCCGCGGGGCAGGAGATGGGAGCGGGGATGTCCCTCCTGTCCCCGCTTCCCCCTGTCACCTCGGGACAGGCCGCGGGGCAGGAGATGGGAGCGGGGATGTCTCTCCTGTCCCCGCTTCCCCCTGTCACCTCGGGACAGGCCGCGGGGCAGGAGATGGGAGCGGGGATGTCTCTCCTGTCCCCGCTTCCCCTGTCACCTCGGGACAGGCCGCGGGGCAGGAGATGGGAGCGGGGATGTCCCTCCTGTCCCCGCTTCCCCCTGTCACCTCGGGACAGGCCGCGGGGCAGGAGATGGGAGCGGGGATGTCTCTCCTGTCCCCGCTTCCCCTGTCACCTCGGGACAGGCCGCGGGGCAGGAGATGGGAGTGGGGATGTCCCCTCAGGTCGCCGCTTACCTCAGAACCATGCTGCCTGCATGGAGGTTGTAGCGGGGGGTTTCTTCTCCCCACCGCTGTCCCCGGTGCTCCCGCTGCCTGCGCGGGAGGAGGGGGGGGAGCGGGTGGTGGTGCTGGTCGCGGCCCGTCTGTGTAGAGTGAGAGAGTGTGTGTGTATGTATATATGGGAGAGAAAGTGTGTGTGTGTATATGGGTGTGTGAGTGTGGGTAAGTGTCTGAGTGTGTGTGTAAGTGTGTGTAAGTGTGTGTGAGTGTGTGTGAGTGTCTGTGAGTGTGTAAGTGTGTGTGAGTGTGGTGTGAGTGTGTGTGAGTGTGTGTGAGTGTCTGTGAGTGTCTGTGAGTGTCTGTGAGTGTCTGTGAGTGTCTGTGAGTGTCTAAGTGTGTGTGAGTGTGTGTGAGTGTCTGTGAGTGTGTAAGTGTGTGTGAGTGTGTGTGAGTGTGTGTCTGTGAGTGTCTAAGTGTGTGTAAGTGTGTGTAAGTGTGTGTGAGTGTGTGTGAGTGTCTAAGTGTGTGTAAGTGTGTGTGTGTGTGTGTGTGAGTGTGTGTGAGTGTCTGTAAGTGTGCGTAAGTGTGCGTGAGTGTGCGTAAGTGTGTGTGAGTGTGCGTGAGTGTGGTCAGTGTGTGTGCAGTGTGTCAGTGTGAGCAATGAGCAGTGTGTGTGCAGTGTGCAGTGTGTGTGCAGTGTGGCAGTGAGCAATGAGCAGTGTGTGTGCAGTGAGTGTGTGCAGTGTGTCAGTGTGAGCAATGAGCAGTGTGTGTGCAGTGTGCAGTGTGTGTGCAGTGTGGCAGTGTGAGCAATGAGCAGTGTGTGTGCAGTGAGTGTGTGCAGTGTGCAAAAAAAAAATGTAAAAAAATTTTTTTAAAAAAATTTTTTTTTTTTTTTTTTTTTTTTTTTTTAAAAAAAACGGGAGCCACGGGAAAACCGCGTTATAACCGAATCGCGGTATAACGAGGCGCGTTATAACGGGGTTTAGCTGTATATATAGATATATATCTATATATATATATATATATATATATTTCAACCATTATCACCTACAGTACAGTAGCATACAGTGCTCCCACTGCAGCAAGGGATTCTGGGAAATGACATGCAATGTTTACTCGTTCATCCCACAACGTGGCGGTATCAAATATAGCGTTTTCCAGTTATTATATCCCTGCAGGATGTAGGATAATAACAGCCAAACCCACATACTTACTACATTCCCGTTATGTCACATGTATTATTTCCTGTGAAGGAAGCGCTATGTATATTCCCATTATGGTCACAAATTGGACGATACTGTATTTCCATTATGTCTCCTATTATTTTCCCATGATATCTCATAGAATACTGTCATCCAAAACCACATCATTATTGAATGATTGAAAATGATGCTCCGTTTTATGTCAAGATTGTCTTGACACTTAGACCCCAAGATTTCAATAGCGCCTCACTTAAAAGATGACATTATTTTTGATTCAAATGAACTTTTATGGTGCAGAAGCCGCATGGTGCCTGTGCCTACAGTGTATGTATTTGTCAGTGTGTCTCTATCTGCATTTCTGTCTCTTGCTGGCCGCCAGCCTGTGTGATGATGTCAGCCTGTCTGTGATGTAAGAGAGACATTGTGATATCATCACATACTGTAGGCAGGATGGCAGGTGTAAAGCTTCTAAAAGAGAGAGGGAGGGAGAGAGGTAGAGGAGAGAGAGGGAGAAAGAGGGAGAGAGAGAGCAAGCAGCTCCTCCCTCCCATGCAAATGACTGGAGGCAGAGGAGTAGAGGGACAGAAGCCTGTGCTGCTTGTAATGGGACAGGATTTGGGGTGCTGTTTCATGCTCTATCTCCCTCCCTCCCACTGTCTCAGGTGCAGAAAGTTTTCAAGGGAGAGAGGAAAGGAAGAGGAAAATGGAAGCTGAGGAGAGCTGGTCCTGTCCCTCTTGTTGGTAAAGAGGGGGCATCCAGAAAGAGGTAAGGAGATAGTTTTATTTTAATTCAAGAAGGAGTGCCTGGTGGCGTAGCTGGTGTGCTCTGTCACACTACAGACCCCTCCCTGTGTGTGTGTGTGCGTGCGTGCGTGCGTGCGTGCGTGCGTGCGTGCGTGCGTCTGCAGGGGGTATCTGTCCCATCCATAGATATCAGGGGTACTGCAGCTGCTGCTGCTGTTCAAACTTTTGCTTTAGGCCCATTCCTTTGATGTTAATAAGCGTTTCTAGTACAATCTTTTTCGCTCTGTTCACCCACATCTTTACATTACCTCGTGTGTGTGTGTGTGTGTGTGTGTGTGTATGTGTATGTGTGTGTACGTGTGTATAGCATGTGTTTGAAACACTATACTGTATCTGCATAGAAAAAAAGCCTTCTTTTAGTAATGTACAGTTCAAATACTGTATGAACATGACCCCATCTCATCTCATCCCCCTGACTCTGGATACAAAACATTCATGTATTCGTTTGCAACTTTTCATACAATTTGCTTGCACCATTTCAGAGAAATTAAATATTTAAAATGGAAATAAATTGGTAACTGCAGTAACAAACAACACTGTACATGCTAATAGTACATCCATGTAAGCAGTACATACATGCTCAGGAGTTGTTTTTTTGGATCGGTATATACTTGTCATTATCCACTTCAACCATTTTAATTCCCCCTTTTAAATTATTGTACTGGTTGATGTGTATGTATATATATATATATATATATATATATATATATATATATATATATATATATAGATATATATCTATATATATATATATATATATATTTCAACCATTATCACCTACAGTACAGTAGCATACAGTGCTCCCACTGCAGCAAGGGATTCTGGGAAATGACATGCAATGTTTACTCGCTCATCCCACAACGTGGCGGTATCAAATATAGCGTTTTCCCAGTTATTATATCCCTGCAGGATGTAGGATAATCCCAGCCAAACCCACATACTTACTACATTCCCGTTATGTCACATGTATTATTTCCTGTGAAGGAAGCGCTATGTATATTCCCATTATGGTCACAAATTGGACGATACTGTATTTCCATTATGTCTCCTATTATTTTCCCATGATATCTCATAGAATACTGTCATCCAAAACCACATCATTATTGAATGATTGAAAATGATGCTCCGTTTTATGTCAAGATTGTCTTGACACTTAGACCCCCAAGATTTCAATAGCGCCTCACTTAAAAGATGACATTATTTTTGATTCAAATGAACTTTTATGGTGCAGAAGCCGCATGGTGCCTGTGCCTACAGTGTATGTATTTGTCAGTGTGTCTCTATCTGCATTTCTGTCTCTTGCTGGCCGCCAGCCTGTGTGATGATGTCAGCCTGTCTGTGATGTAAGAGAGACATTGTGATATCATCACATACTGTAGGCAGGATGGCAGGTGTAAAGCTTCTAAAAGAGAGAGGGAGGGAGAGAGGGAGAAAGAGGGAGAGAGAGAGCAAGCAGCTCCTCCCTCCCATGCAAATGACTGGAGGCAGAGGAGTAGAGGGACAGAAGCCTGTGCTGCTTGTAATGGGACAGGATTTGGGGTGCTGTTTCATGCTCTATCTCCCTCCCTCCCACTGTCTCAGGTGCAGAAAGTTTTCAAGGGAGAGAGGAAAGGAAGAGGAAAATGGAAGCTGAGGAGAGCTGGTCCTGTCCCTCTTGTTGGTAAAGAGGGGGCATCCAGAAAGAGGTAAGGAGATAGTTTTATTTTAATTCAAGAAGGAGTGCCTGGTGGCGTAGCTGGTGTGCTCTGTCACACTACAGACCCCTCCCTGTGTGTGTGTGTGTGTGCGTGCGTGCGTGCGTGCGTGCGTCTGCAGGGGGTATCTGTCCCATCCATAGATATCAGGGGTACTGCAGCTGCTGCTGCTGTTCAAACTTTTGCTTTAGGCCCATTCCTTTGATGTTAATAAGCGTTTCTAGTACAATCTTTTTCGCTCTGTTCACCCACATCTTTACATTACCTCGTGTGTGTGTGTGTGTGTGTGTGTGTGTGTGTGTATGTGTATGTGTGTGTACGTGTGTATAGCATGTGTTTGAAACACTATACTGTATCTGCATAGAAAAAAAGCCTTCTTTTAGTAATGTACAGTTCAAATACTGTATGAACATGACCCCATCTCATCTCATCCCCCTGACTCTGGATACAAAACATTCATGTATTCGTTTGCAACTTTTCATACAATTTGCTTGCACCATTTCAGAGAAATTAAATATTTAAAATGGAAATAAATTGGTAACTGCAGTAACAAACAACACTGTACATGCTAATAGTACATCCATGTAAGCAGTACATACATGCTCAGGAGTTGTTTTTTTGGATCGGTATATACTTGTCATTATCCACTTCAACCATTTTAATTCCCCCCTTTTAAATTATTGTACTGGTTGATGTGTATGTATATATATATATATATATATATACAGTGCTTGACAAATCACCCACAAATCTACTCGCCGAACAAAAAAATCTACTCGCCACCTAGTCCCGCCCCAACCCCGCCTTTAGTCCCGCCCCTAGTCCCGCCCCCAACCCCGCCTTTAGTCCCGCCCCTAGTCCCGCCCCCAACCCCGCCTCTAATCCCGCCCCGCATTTAAAAAAACCATAAATGAAATAAATTGAATAAATTCCTAGTAAGAACATTCGTTTTTGACATAAGTTTATTTATTGTATTACATTATACTACAATTAGTCCTTGTGTATAAATGTCAAATCTAGAAAAAAAGCCAGATGTGAATGACTAGTTTCCTGAACCCCTTAACCAGTGTCTGGACGTCCCCACGTCACAATATTTAAAGCAGCAATCCCGCCTGGGATCTTACCTGATCTGCAGTCCGTCAATGTCCAGGTACCCTCATTCCCGCAATGTTATACATTGGAGGGGATGTGTTCCCTACCTGTCTTCTGGGTTAGGGGGGGTTCCGATGTCTCCCGTGTGAAGCTTGAGTCAGATCTGGAAGAAAGCAGTATAGGTTATTTCGGTGTAGTGTAGGGCAGTTAAGATATACAGGGTAAATAAGATATCCAGATCCAGATCCAGATTGTGAGACAGAGAGACGGAGAGAGAGGGTGAGAGAGATGGAGAGAGGGTGAGAGAGACAGAGAGAGAGGGTGAGAGAGATGGAGTGAGAGGGTGAGAGAGACGAAGAGAGAGGGTGAGATAGACGGAGAGAGAGGGAGAGAGACGGAGAGAGAGGGTGAGAGAGACGGAGAGAGAGGGTGAGAGAGACGGAGAGAGAGGGTGAGAGAGACGGAGAGAGAAGGTGAGAGAGACAGAGAGAGTGTGAGAGAGACGGAGGGTGAGAGACAGAGAGAGGGTGACTGTGGGGGGATGGGGTGACTGGGTGGGGTGATTGGGGGTGTGGGGTGACTGGGTGGGGTGATTGGGGGTGTGGTGTGACTGGGTGGGGTGATTGATTGGGGGGTGGGGTGATTGATTGGGGGGTGGGGTGATTCGGGGGTGGGGTGATTGGGGGGGTGGGGTGATTGGGGGGGTGGGGTGATGGGATGTCTGACTTGGTGGGGATTACTGACTGTCTGACTGGGTGGGATGACTGGGCAGGGGGTGGGATGACAGACTATGACTGACCTTTGACTGACTGGGTGGGGGGTGACTGACTTTTGGCTGACTGGGTGGGGGGGGGGTGACTGACGTTTGACTGACTTGGTGGGGGGGATGACTGACTGACTGGGTGGGGGGTGACTGGGTACCTCTGGTGTCCTACACGTTCTCTCTCTCTCTCATACACACACACACACTTACACACTCTCTCATACCCATACACACACTCTCTCATACCCATACACACACTCTCTCATTCCCATACACTCTCTCCCTCTCTCTCGTATACCCCTCTCTCTTTCTCCCATACCCCTCTCTCTCTCTCTCTACCATACCCCTCTCTCTCTCTCTCTCTCTCTCTCTCTCTCTCCCATACCCCTCTCTCTCTCTCTCTCTCTCTCTCTCTCTCTCCCATACCCCTCTCTCTCTCTCTCTCTCCCATACCCCTCTCTCTCTCTCTCTCTCTGTCCCATACCCTCTCTCTCTCTCTCTCTCCCATACCCCTCTCTCTCTCCCATACCTCTCTCTCTCCCATACCACACACACACACACACACACACACACACACACACACACACACACACACACACACACACACACACACACACACACACACACACACACACACACACACACACACACACACACACACACACACACACACACACACACACCAGAGAAACACCCTGCACCAGAGGGAGGGGGGAGAGACACGAGCCGCGCGGGCACCAGAGGGAGGGGGGAGAGACACGAGCCGCGCGGGCACCAGAGGGTGGGGGAGAGACACGAGCCACGCGGGCACCGGAGGGAGGGGGGAGAGACACGAGCAGCGCGGGCACCAGAGGGAGGGGGAGAGACACGAGCCACGCGGGCACCGGAGGGAGGGGGGAGAGACACGAGCCGCGCGGGCACCGGAGGGAGGGGGGAGAGACACAAGCCGTGCGGGCACCGGAGGGAGGGGGGAGAGACACGAGCCGCGCGGGCACCGGAGGGAGGGGGGAGAGACACGAGCCGCACGGGCACCAGAGGGAGGGGGGAGAGACACCCGAGCCGCGCAGGCAGCGGGAGCACCGGAGGGAGGGGGGTGAAGCACCCGAGCTGCGCGGGCAGCGGGAGCACCGGAGGGAGGGGGGTGAAGCACCCGAGCTGCACGGGCAGCGGGAGCACCGGAGGGAGGGGGGAGTGACACCCGAGCCGCGTGGGCAGCGGGAGCACCGGAGGGAGGGGGGAGTGAAACCCGAGCCTCGTGGGCAGCGGGAGCAACGGAGGGAGCGGGGGTGAAGCACCTGAGCCGCGCGGGCAGCGGGCAGCACCGGAGGGAGGGGGGTGAAGCACCCGAGCCGCGTGGGCAGCGGGAGCACCGGAGGGAGGGGGGAGTGAAACCCGAGCCTCGTGGGCAGCGGGAGCACCGGAGGGAGCGGGGGTGAAGCACCTGAGCCGCGCGGGCAGCGGGCAGCACCGGAGGGAGGGGGGTGAAGCACCCGAGCCGCGCAGGCAGCGGGAGCACCGGAGGAAGGGGGAGAAACACCAGAACAGTACAGTATATATAAATATGTATTACAGTGCATTAAATTCCCCCCCACCTCAAGCATCTGTCCACAATCCTCTCCATGACCGGATCAGTGCAGGTCTTGTAAGCAGGAGGTGACACAATTATACAGGAGGATATATAGGTGGAGGAGCAGCAGACACACGTGCGCGCGCACCCCCAACCCCCCCCCCCATTACTTACCCGTACAGAGAAGGAAGGGCGGTTTGAAGTCCTGGCAACTCCAAGCCGCGTCACAGCCAGAGGGTTTTTTTTTTTTTTCGAGCAGGGGATTTTGTTTTTGCAGAGCAGGGGAAAAGCTACTGGCCACGAGCCAATATCCGATCGCAGCTGGCGAGTTGGCGACCGGGTTTGTCGAGCACTGTATATATATATATATATATATATATAGATATATATCTATATATATATATATATATATATATATTTCAACCATTATCACCTACAGTACAGTAGCATACAGTGCTCCCACTGCAGCAAGGGATTCTGGGAAATGACATGCAATGTTTACTCGCTCATCCCACAACGTGGCGGTATCAAATATAGCGTTTTCCCAGTTATTATATCCCTGCAGGATGTAGGATAATCCCAGCCAAACCCACATACTTACTACATTCCCGTTATGTCACATGTATTATTTCCTGTGAAGGAAGCGCTATGTATATTCCCATTATGGTCACAAATTGGACGATACTGTATTTCCATTATGTCTCCTATTATTTTCCCATGATATCTCATAGAATACTGTCATCCAAAACCACATCATTATTGAATGATTGAAAATGATGCTCCGTTTTATGTCAAGATTGTCTTGACACTTAGACCCCCAAGATTTCAATAGCGCCTCACTTAAAAGATGACATTATTTTTGATTCAAATGAACTTTTATGGTGCAGAAGCCGCATGGTGCCTGTGCCTACAGTGTATGTATTTGTCAGTGTGTCTCTATCTGCATTTCTGTCTCTTGCTGGCCGCCAGCCTGTGTGATGATGTCAGCCTGTCTGTGATGTAAGAGAGACATTGTGATATCATCACATACTGTAGGCAGGATGGCAGGTGTAAAGCTTCTAAAAGAGAGAGGGAGGGAGAGAGGTAGAGGAGAGAGAGGGAGAAAGAGGGAGAGAGAGAGCAAGCAGCTCCTCCCTCCCATGCAAATGACTGGAGGCAGAGGAGTAGAGGGACAGAAGCCTGTGCTGCTTGTAATGGGACAGGATTTGGGGTGCTGTTTCATGCTCTATCTCCCTCCCTCCCACTGTCTCAGGTGCAGAAAGTTTTCAAGGGAGAGAGGAAAGGAAGAGGAAAATGGAAGCTGAGGAGAGCTGGTCCTGTCCCTCTTGTTGGTAAAGAGGGGGCATCCAGAAAGAGGTAAGGAGATAGTTTTATTTTAATTCAAGAAGGAGTGCCTGGTGGCGTAGCTGGTGTGCTCTGTCACACTACAGACCCCTCCCTGTGTGTGTGTGTGTGTGCGTGCGTGCGTGCGTGCGTGCGTGCGTGCGTGCGTCTGCAGGGGGTATCTGTCCCATCCATAGATATCAGGGGTACTGCAGCTGCTGCTGCTGTTCAAACTTTTGCTTTAGGCCCATTCCTTTGATGTTAATAAGCGTTTCTAGTACAATCTTTTTCGCTCTGTTCACCCACATCTTTACATTACCTCGTGTGTGTGTGTGTGTGTGTGTGTGTGTGTGTGTATGTGTATGTGTGTGTACGTGTGTATAGCATGTGTTTGAAACACTATACTGTATCTGCATAGAAAAAAAGCCTTCTTTTAGTAATGTACAGTTCAAATACTGTATGAACATGACCCCATCTCATCTCATCCCCCTGACTCTGGATACAAAACATTCATGTATTCGTTTGCAACTTTTCATACAATTTGCTTGCACCATTTCAGAGAAATTAAATATTTAAAATGGAAATAAATTGGTAACTGCAGTAACAAACAACACTGTACATGCTAATAGTACATCCATGTAAGCAGTACATACATGCTCAGGAGTTGTTTTTTTGGATCGGTATATACTTGTCATTATCCACTTCAACCATTTTAATTCCCCCCTTTTAAATTATTGTACTGGTTGATGTGTATGTATATATATATATATATATATATATATATATATATATATATATATATAGATATATATCTATATATATATATATATATATATATATATTTCAACCATTATCACCTACAGTACAGTAGCATACAGTGCTCCCACTGCAGCAAGGGATTCTGGGAAATGACATGCAATGTTTACTCGCTCATCCCACAACGTGGCGGTATCAAATATAGCGTTTTCCCAGTTATTATATCCCTGCAGGATGTAGGATAATCCCAGCCAAACCCACATACTTACTACATTCCCGTTATGTCACATGTATTATTTCCTGTGAAGGAAGCGCTATGTATATTCCCATTATGGTCACAAATTGGACGATACTGTATTTCCATTATGTCTCCTATTATTTTCCCATGATATCTCATAGAATACTGTCATCCAAAACCACATCATTATTGAATGATTGAAAATGATGCTCCGTTTTATGTCAAGATTGTCTTGACACTTAGACCCCCAAGATTTCAATAGCGCCTCACTTAAAAGATGACATTATTTTTGATTCAAATGAACTTTTATGGTGCAGAAGCCGCATGGTGCCTGTGCCTACAGTGTATGTATTTGTCAGTGTGTCTCTATCTGCATTTCTGTCTCTTGCTGGCCGCCAGCCTGTGTGATGATGTCAGCCTGTCTGTGATGTAAGAGAGACATTGTGATATCATCACATACTGTAGGCAGGATGGCAGGTGTAAAGCTTCTAAAAGAGAGAGGGAGGGAGAGAGGTAGAGGAGAGAGAGGGAGAAAGAGGGAGAGAGAGAGCAAGCAGCTCCTCCCTCCCATGCAAATGACTGGAGGCAGAGGAGTAGAGGGACAGAAGCCTGTGCTGCTTGTAATGGGACAGGATTTGGGGTGCTGTTTCATGCTCTATCTCCCTCCCTCCCACTGTCTCAGGTGCAGAAAGTTTTCAAGGGAGAGAGGAAAGGAAGAGGAAAATGGAAGCTGAGGAGAGCTGGTCCTGTCCCTCTTGTTGGTAAAGAGGGGGCATCCAGAAAGAGGTAAGGAGATAGTTTTATTTTAATTCAAGAAGGAGTGCCTGGTGGCGTAGCTGGTGTGCTCTGTCACACTACAGACCCCTCCCTGTGTGTGTGTGTGTGTGCGTGCGTGCGTGCGTGCGTGCGTGCGTGCGTGCGTGCGTCTGCAGGGGGTATCTGTCCCATCCATAGATATCAGGGGTACTGCAGCTGCTGCTGCTGTTCAAACTTTTGCTTTAGGCCCATTCCTTTGATGTTAATAAGCGTTTCTAGTACAATCTTTTTCGCTCTGTTCACCCACATCTTTACATTACCTCGTGTGTGTGTGTGTGTGTGTGTGTGTGTGTGTGTATGTGTATGTGTGTGTACGTGTGTATAGCATGTGTTTGAAACACTATACTGTATCTGCATAGAAAAAAAGCCTTCTTTTAGTAATGTACAGTTCAAATACTGTATGAACATGACCCCATCTCATCTCATCCCCCTGACTCTGGATACAAAACATTCATGTATTCGTTTGCAACTTTTCATACAATTTGCTTGCACCATTTCAGAGAAATTAAATATTTAAAATGGAAATAAATTGGTAACTGCAGTAACAAACAACACTGTACATGCTAATAGTACATCCATGTAAGCAGTACATACATGCTCAGGAGTTGTTTTTTTGGATCGGTATATACTTGTCATTATCCACTTCAACCATTTTAATTCCCCCCTTTTAAATTATTGTACTGGTTGATGTGTATGTATATATATATATATATATATATATATATATATATATATATATATAGATATATATCTATATATATATATACTGCACCGACACACTTTATTCGAGCAAATACCCAGTATGTACCTGGCAGATACCTGGAATGCGCCGCTCCTCACCTCTGACAAGCCCCGTTGCGTTTGCCTTCCCAGCCTGGGTTCATGCCTGGCTGACAGGCGGCTGATCTGTTAAATGATAATGATTAGAATTTAATAGGCTGCAATGCTTCGCGTGTCTACCAGATGGCATAAATTCATGAATTGTAATGCAGTATATATATATATATATACTGTGCAGTATTGCAGCCAGCGGGAATAAAATGCTTCAATCCCTGCCTGGAAAATACCTCAATGCACTCGGGCAGAAAACAGTCACAAACCTCAATACACCCGGGTATACCCGAATTCGTGGGACTAGCCGAGCTCGAATAAAGTGTGTCGCCAGTGTATATATATATATTTCAACCATTATCACCTACAGTACAGTAGCATACAGTGCTCCCACTGCAGCAAGGGATTCTGGGAAATGACATGCAATGTTTACTCGCTCATCCCACAACGTGGCGGTATCAAATATAGCGTTTTCCCAGTTATTATATCCCTGCAGGATGTAGGATAATCCCAGCCAAACCCACATACTTACTACATTCCCGTTATGTCACATGTATTATTTCCTGTGAAGGAAGCGCTATGTATATTCCCATTATGGTCACAAATTGGACGATACTGTATTTCCATTATGTCTCCTATTATTTTCCCATGATATCTCATAGAATACTGTCATCCAAAACCACATCATTATTGAATGATTGAAAATGATGCTCCGTTTTATGTCAAGATTGTCTTGACACTTAGACCCCCAAGATTTCAATAGCGCCTCACTTAAAAGATGACATTATTTTTGATTCAAATGAACTTTTATGGTGCAGAAGCCGCATGGTGCCTGTGCCTACAGTGTATGTATTTGTCAGTGTGTCTCTATCTGCATTTCTGTCTCTTGCTGGCCGCCAGCCTGTGTGATGATGTCAGCCTGTCTGTGATGTAAGAGAGACATTGTGATATCATCACATACTGTAGGCAGGATGGCAGGTGTAAAGCTTCTAAAAGAGAGAGGGAGGGAGAGAGGTAGAGGAGAGAGAGGGAGAAAGAGGGAGAGAGAGAGCAAGCAGCTCCTCCCTCCCATGCAAATGACTGGAGGCAGAGGAGTAGAGGGACAGAAGCCTGTGCTGCTTGTAATGGGACAGGATTTGGGGTGCTGTTTCATGCTCTATCTCCCTCCCTCCCACTGTCTCAGGTGCAGAAAGTTTTCAAGGGAGAGAGGAAAGGAAGAGGAAAATGGAAGCTGAGGAGAGCTGGTCCTGTCCCTCTTGTTGGTAAAGAGGGGGCATCCAGAAAGAGGTAAGGAGATAGTTTTATTTTAATTCAAGAAGGAGTGCCTGGTGGCGTAGCTGGTGTGCTCTGTCACACTACAGACCCCTCCCTGTGTGTGTGTGTGCGTGCGTGCGTGCGTGCGTCTGCAGGGGGTATCTGTCCCATCCATAGATATCAGGGGTACTGCAGCTGCTGCTGCTGTTCAAACTTTTGCTTTAGGCCCATTCCTTTGATGTTAATAAGCGTTTCTAGTACAATCTTTTTCGCTCTGTTCACCCACATCTTTACATTACCTCGTGTGTGTGTGTGTGTGTGTGTGTGTGTGTGTGTATGTGTATGTGTGTGTACGTGTGTATAGCATGTGTTTGAAACACTATACTGTATCTGCATAGAAAAAAAGCCTTCTTTTAGTAATGTACAGTTCAAATACTGTATGAACATGACCCCATCTCATCTCATCCCCCTGACTCTGGATACAAAACATTCATGTATTCGTTTGCAACTTTTCATACAATTTGCTTGCACCATTTCAGAGAAATTAAATATTTAAAATGGAAATAAATTGGTAACTGCAGTAACAAACAACACTGTACATGCTAATAGTACATCCATGTAAGCAGTACATACATGCTCAGGAGTTGTTTTTTTGGATCGGTATATACTTGTCATTATCCACTTCAACCATTTTAATTCCCCCCTTTTAAATTATTGTACTGGTTGATGTGTATGTATATATATATATATATATATATATATATATATATATATATAGATATATATCTATATATATATATATATATATATATATTTCAACCATTATCACCTACAGTACAGTAGCATACAGTGCTCCCACTGCAGCAAGGGATTCTGGGAAATGACATGCAATGTTTACTCGCTCATCCCACAACGTGGCGGTATCAAATATAGCGTTTTCCCAGTTATTATATCCCTGCAGGATGTAGGATAATCCCAGCCAAACCCACATACTTACTACATTCCCGTTATGTCACATGTATTATTTCCTGTGAAGGAAGCGCTATGTATATTCCCATTATGGTCACAAATTGGACGATACTGTATTTCCATTATGTCTCCTATTATTTTCCCATGATATCTCATAGAATACTGTCATCCAAAACCACATCATTATTGAATGATTGAAAATGATGCTCCGTTTTATGTCAAGATTGTCTTGACACTTAGACCCCCAAGATTTCAATAGCGCCTCACTTAAAAGATGACATTATTTTTGATTCAAATGAACTTTTATGGTGCAGAAGCCGCATGGTGCCTGTGCCTACAGTGTATGTATTTGTCAGTGTGTCTCTATCTGCATTTCTGTCTCTTGCTGGCCGCCAGCCTGTGTGATGATGTCAGCCTGTCTGTGATGTAAGAGAGACATTGTGATATCATCACATACTGTAGGCAGGATGGCAGGTGTAAAGCTTCTAAAAGAGAGAGGGAGGGAGAGAGGTAGAGGAGAGAGAGGGAGAAAGAGGGAGAGAGAGAGCAAGCAGCTCCTCCCTCCCATGCAAATGACTGGAGGCAGAGGAGTAGAGGGACAGAAGCCTGTGCTGCTTGTAATGGGACAGGATTTGGGGTGCTGTTTCATGCTCTATCTCCCTCCCTCCCACTGTCTCAGGTGCAGAAAGTTTTCAAGGGAGAGAGGAAAGGAAGAGGAAAATGGAAGCTGAGGAGAGCTGGTCCTGTCCCTCTTGTTGGTAAAGAGGGGGCATCCAGAAAGAGGTAAGGAGATAGTTTTATTTTAATTCAAGAAGGAGTGCCTGGTGGCGTAGCTGGTGTGCTCTGTCACACTACAGACCCCTCCCTGTGTGTGTGTGTGCGTGCGTGCGTGCGTGCGTGCGTGCGTGCGTCTGCAGGGGGTATCTGTCCCATCCATAGATATCAGGGGTACTGCAGCTGCTGCTGCTGTTCAAACTTTTGCTTTAGGCCCATTCCTTTGATGTTAATAAGCGTTTCTAGTACAATCTTTTTCGCTCTGTTCACCCACATCTTTACATTACCTCGTGTGTGTGTGTGTGTGTGTGTGTGTGTGTGTGTATGTGTATGTGTGTGTACGTGTGTATAGCATGTGTTTGAAACACTATACTGTATCTGCATAGAAAAAAAGCCTTCTTTTAGTAATGTACAGTTCAAATACTGTATGAACATGACCCCATCTCATCTCATCCCCCTGACTCTGGATACAAAACATTCATGTATTCGTTTGCAACTTTTCATACAATTTGCTTGCACCATTTCAGAGAAATTAAATATTTAAAATGGAAATAAATTGGTAACTGCAGTAACAAACAACACTGTACATGCTAATAGTACATCCATGTAAGCAGTACATACATGCTCAGGAGTTGTTTTTTTGGATCGGTATATACTTGTCATTATCCACTTCAACCATTTTAATTCCCCCCTTTTAAATTATTGTACTGGTTGATGTGTATGTATATATATATATATATATATATATATATATATATATATATAGATATATATCTATATATATATATATATATATATATTTCAACCATTATCACCTACAGTACAGTAGCATACAGTGCTCCCACTGCAGCAAGGGATTCTGGGAAATGACATGCAATGTTTACTCGCTCATCCCACAACGTGGCGGTATCAAATATAGCGTTTTCCCAGTTATTATATCCCTGCAGGATGTAGGATAATCCCAGCCAAACCCACATACTTACTACATTCCCGTTATGTCACATGTATTATTTCCTGTGAAGGAAGCGCTATGTATATTCCCATTATGGTCACAAATTGGACGATACTGTATTTCCATTATGTCTCCTATTATTTTCCCATGATATCTCATAGAATACTGTCATCCAAAACCACATCATTATTGAATGATTGAAAATGATGCTCCGTTTTATGTCAAGATTGTCTTGACACTTAGACCCCCAAGATTTCAATAGCGCCTCACTTAAAAGATGACATTATTTTTGATTCAAATGAACTTTTATGGTGCAGAAGCCGCATGGTGCCTGTGCCTACAGTGTATGTATTTGTCAGTGTGTCTCTATCTGCATTTCTGTCTCTTGCTGGCCGCCAGCCTGTGTGATGATGTCAGCCTGTCTGTGATGTAAGAGAGACATTGTGATATCATCACATACTGTAGGCAGGATGGCAGGTGTAAAGCTTCTAAAAGAGAGAGGGAGGGAGAGAGGTAGAGGAGAGAGAGGGAGAAAGAGGGAGAGAGAGAGCAAGCAGCTCCTCCCTCCCATGCAAATGACTGGAGGCAGAGGAGTAGAGGGACAGAAGCCTGTGCTGCTTGTAATGGGACAGGATTTGGGGTGCTGTTTCATGCTCTATCTCCCTTCCTCCCACTGTCTCAGGTGCAGAAAGTTTTCAAGGGAGAGAGGAAAGGAAGAGGAAAATGGAAGCTGAGGAGAGCTGGTCCTGTCCCTCTTGTTGGTAAAGAGGGGGCATCCAGAAAGAGGTAAGGAGATAGTTTTATTTTAATTCAAGAAGGAGTGCCTGGTGGCGTAGCTGGTGTGCTCTGTCACACTACAGACCCCTCCCTGTGTGTGTGTGTGCGTGCGTGCGTGCGTGCGTGCGTCTGCAGGGGGTATCTGTCCCATCCATAGATATCAGGGGTACTGCAGCTGCTGCTGCTGTTCAAACTTTTGCTTTAGGCCCATTCCTTTGATGTTAATAAGCGTTTCTAGTACAATCTTTTTCGCTCTGTTCACCCACATCTTTACATTACCTCGTGTGTGTGTGTGTGTGTGTGTGTGTGTGTGTGTGTATGTGTATGTGTGTGTACGTGTGTATAGCATGTGTTTGAAACACTATACTGTATCTGCATAGAAAAAAAGCCTTCTTTTAGTAATGTACAGTTCAAATACTGTATGAACATGACCCCATCTCATCTCATCCCCCTGACTCTGGATACAAAACATTCATGTATTCGTTTGCAACTTTTCATACAATTTGCTTGCACCATTTCAGAGAAATTAAATATTTAAAATGGAAATAAATTGGTAACTGCAGTAACAAACAACACTGTACATGCTAATAGTACATCCATGTAAGCAGTACATACATGCTCAGGAGTTGTTTTTTTGGATCGGTATATACTTGTCATTATCCACTTCAACCATTTTAATTCCCCCCTTTTAAATTATTGTACTGGTTGATGTGTATGTATATATATATATATATATATATATATATATATATATATACAGCTAAACCCCGTTATAACGCGGGTCTCGGGGTCCACCCCGAGACCACCGCGTTACTAACGGGGTCGCGAGAAAAAAAAATAGCCGCCGCGCTTTAGCGCATATTCATCCCGCGGGACAGGAGATGGGAGCGGGCATGTCCCTCCGCTCCCCGCTTCCCCCTGTCACCGCGGGACAGGCCGCGGGGCAGGAGATGGGAGCGGGGATGTCTCTCCTGTCCCCGCTTCCCCCTGTCACCTCGGGACAGGCCGCGGGGCAGGAGATGGGAGCGGGGATGTCTCTCCTGTCCCCGCTTCCCCCTGTCACCTCGGGACAGGCCGCGGGGCAGGAGATGGGAGCGGGGATGTCCCTCCTGTCCCCGCTTCCCCCTGTCACCTCGGGACAGGCCGCGGGGCAGGAGATGGGAGCGGGGATGTCTCTCCTGTCCCCGCTTCCCCCTGTCACCTCGGGACAGGCCGCGGGGCAGGAGATGGGAGCGGGGATGTCTCTCCTGTCCCCGCTTCCCCCTGTCACCTCGGGACAGGCCGCGGGGCAGGAGATGGGAGCGGGGATGTCCCTCCTGTCCCCGCTTCCCCCTGTCACCTCGGGACAGGCCGCGGGGCAGGAGATGGGAGCGGGGATGTCTCTCCTGTCCCCGCTTCCCCCTGTCACCTCGGGACAGGCCGCGGGGCAGGAGATGGGAGTGGGGATGTCCCCTCAGGTCGCCGCTTACCTCAGAACCATGCTGCCTGCATGGAGGTTGTAGCGGGGGGTTTCTTCTCCCCACCGCTGTCCCCGGTGCTCCCGCTGCCTGCGCGGGAGGAGGGGGGGGAGCGGGTGGTGGTGCTGGTCGCGGCCCGTCTGTGTAGAGTGAGAGAGTGTGTGTGTATGTATATATGGGAGAGAAAGTGTGTGTGTGTATATGGGTGTGTGAGTGTGGGTAAGTGTCTGAGTGTGTGTGTAAGTGTGTGTAAGTGTGTGTGAGTGTGTGTGAGTGTCTGTGAGTGTGTAAGTGTGTGTGAGTGTGTGTGAGTGTGTGTGAGTGTGTGTGAGTGTCTGTGAGTGTCTGTGAGTGTCTGTGAGTGTCTGTGAGTGTCTAAGTGTGTGTGAGTGTGTGTGAGTGTCTGTGAGTGTGTAAGTGTGTGTGAGTGTGTGTGAGTGTGTGTCTGTGAGTGTCTAAGTGTGTGTAAGTGTGTGTAAGTGTGTGTGAGTGTGTGTGAGTGTCTAAGTGTGTGTAAGTGTGTGTGTGTGTGTGTGAGTGTGTGTGAGTGTCTGTAAGTGTGCGTAAGTGTGCGTGAGTGTGCGTAAGTGTGTGTGAGTGTGCGTGAGTGTGGTCAGTGTGTGTGCAGTGTGTCAGTGTGAGCAATGAGCAGTGTGTGTGCAGTGTGCAGTGTGTGTGCAGTGTGGCAGTGAGCAATGAGCAGTGTGTGTGCAGTGAGTGTGTGCAGTGTGTCAGTGTGAGCAATGAGCAGTGTGTGTGCAGTGTGCAGTGTGTGTGCAGTGTGGCAGTGTGAGCAATGAGCAGTGTGTGTGCAGTGAGTGTGTGCAGTGTGCAAAAAAAAAAATGTAAAAAAATTTTTTTTAAAAAAATTTTTTTTTTTTTTTTTTTTTTTTTAAAAAAAAAACGGGAGCCACGGGAAAACCGCGTTATAACCGAATCGCGGTATAACGAGGCGCGTTATAACGGGGTTTAGCTGTATATATAGATATATATCTATATATATATATATATATATATATTTCAACCATTATCACCTACAGTACAGTAGCATACAGTGCTCCCACTGCAGCAAGGGATTCTGGGAAATGACATGCAATGTTTACTCGCTCATCCCACAACGTGGCGGTATCAAATATAGCGTTTTCCCAGTTATTATATCCCTGCAGGATGTAGGATAATCCCAGCCAAACCCACATACTTACTACATTCCCGTTATGTCACATGTATTATTTCCTGTGAAGGAAGCGCTATGTATATTCCCATTATGGTCACAAATTGGACGATACTGTATTTCCATTATGTCTCCTATTATTTTCCCATGATATCTCATAGAATACTGTCATCCAAAACCACATCATTATTGAATGATTGAAAATGATGCTCCGTTTTATGTCAAGATTGTCTTGACACTTAGACCCCCAAGATTTCAATAGCGCCTCACTTAAAAGATGACATTATTTTTGATTCAAATGAACTTTTATGGTGCAGAAGCCGCATGGTGCCTGTGCCTACAGTGTATGTATTTGTCAGTGTGTCTCTATCTGCATTTCTGTCTCTTGCTGGCCGCCAGCCTGTGTGATGATGTCAGCCTGTCTGTGATGTAAGAGAGACATTGTGATATCATCACATACTGTAGGCAGGATGGCAGGTGTAAAGCTTCTAAAAGAGAGAGGGAGGGAGAGAGGTAGAGGAGAGAGAGGGAGAAAGAGGGAGAGAGAGAGCAAGCAGCTCCTCCCTCCCATGCAAATGACTGGAGGCAGAGGAGTAGAGGGACAGAAGCCTGTGCTGCTTGTAATGGGACAGGATTTGGGGTGCTGTTTCATGCTCTATCTCCCTCCCTCCCACTGTCTCAGGTGCAGAAAGTTTTCAAGGGAGAGAGGAAAGGAAGAGGAAAATGGAAGCTGAGGAGAGCTGGTCCTGTCCCTCTTGTTGGTAAAGAGGGGGCATCCAGAAAGAGGTAAGGAGATAGTTTTATTTTAATTCAAGAAGGAGTGCCTGGTGGCGTAGCTGGTGTGCTCTGTCACACTACAGACCCCTCCCTGTGTGTGTGTGTGCGTGCGTGCGTGCGTGCGTGCGTGCGTGCGTGCGTGCGTCTGCAGGGGGTATCTGTCCCATCCATAGATATCAGGGGTACTGCAGCTGCTGCTGCTGTTCAAACTTTTGCTTTAGGCCCATTCCTTTGATGTTAATAAGCGTTTCTAGTACAATCTTTTTCGCTCTGTTCACCCACATCTTTACATTACCTCGTGTGTGTGTGTGTGTGTGTGTGTGTATGTGTATGTGTGTGTACGTGTGTATAGCATGTGTTTGAAACACTATACTGTATCTGCATAGAAAAAAAGCCTTCTTTTAGTAATGTACAGTTCAAATACTGTATGAACATGACCCCATCTCATCTCATCCCCCTGACTCTGGATACAAAACATTCATGTATTCGTTTGCAACTTTTCATACAATTTGCTTGCACCATTTCAGAGAAATTAAATATTTAAAATGGAAATAAATTGGTAACTGCAGTAACAAACAACACTGTACATGCTAATAGTACATCCATGTAAGCAGTACATACATGCTCAGGAGTTGTTTTTTTGGATCGGTATATACTTGTCATTATCCACTTCAACCATTTTAATTCCCCCCTTTTAAATTATTGTACTGGTTGATGTGTATGTATATATATATATATATATATATATATATATATATATATATATATAGATATATATCTATATATATATATATATATATATATTTCAACCATTATCACCTACAGTACAGTAGCATACAGTGCTCCCACTGCAGCAAGGGATTCTGGGAAATGACATGCAATGTTTACTCGCTCATCCCACAACGTGGCGGTATCAAATATAGCGTTTTCCCAGTTATTATATCCCTGCAGGATGTAGGATAATCCCAGCCAAACCCACATACTTACTACATTCCCGTTATGTCACATGTATTATTTCCTGTGAAGGAAGCGCTATGTATATTCCCATTATGGTCACAAATTGGACGATACTGTATTTCCATTATGTCTCCTATTATTTTCCCATGATATCTCATAGAATACTGTCATCCAAAACCACATCATTATTGAATGATTGAAAATGATGCTCCGTTTTATGTCAAGATTGTCTTGACACTTAGACCCCCAAGATTTCAATAGCGCCTCACTTAAAAGATGACATTATTTTTGATTCAAATGAACTTTTATGGTGCAGAAGCCGCATGGTGCCTGTGCCTACAGTGTATGTATTTGTCAGTGTGTCTCTATCTGCATTTCTGTCTCTTGCTGGCCGCCAGCCTGTGTGATGATGTCAGCCTGTCTGTGATGTAAGAGAGACATTGTGATATCATCACATACTGTAGGCAGGATGGCAGGTGTAAAGCTTCTAAAAGAGAGAGGGAGGGAGAGAGGTAGAGGAGAGAGAGGGAGAAAGAGGGAGAGAGAGAGCAAGCAGCTCCTCCCTCCCATGCAAATGACTGGAGGCAGAGGAGTAGAGGGACAGAAGCCTGTGCTGCTTGTAATGGGACAGGATTTGGGGTGCTGTTTCATGCTCTATCTCCCTCCCTCCCACTGTCTCAGGTGCAGAAAGTTTTCAAGGGAGAGAGGAAAGGAAGAGGAAAATGGAAGCTGAGGAGAGCTGGTCCTGTCCCTCTTGTTGGTAAAGAGGGGGCATCCAGAAAGAGGTAAGGAGATAGTTTTATTTTAATTCAAGAAGGAGTGCCTGGTGGCGTAGCTGGTGTGCTCTGTCACACTACAGACCCCTCCCTGTGTGTGTGTGTGCGTGCGTGCGTGCGTGCGTGCGTGCGTGCGTGCGTCTGCAGGGGGTATCTGTCCCATCCATAGATATCAGGGGTACTGCAGCTGCTGCTGCTGTTCAAACTTTTGCTTTAGGCCCATTCCTTTGATGTTAATAAGCGTTTCTAGTACAATCTTTTTCGCTCTGTTCACCCACATCTTTACATTACCTCGTGTGTGTGTGTGTGTGTGTGTGTGTGTGTGTGTATGTGTATGTGTGTGTACGTGTGTATAGCATGTGTTTGAAACACTATACTGTATCTGCATAGAAAAAAAGCCTTCTTTTAGTAATGTACAGTTCAAATACTGTATGAACATGACCCCATCTCATCTCATCCCCCTGACTCTGGATACAAAACATTCATGTATTCGTTTGCAACTTTTCATACAATTTGCTTGCACCATTTCAGAGAAATTAAATATTTAAAATGGAAATAAATTGGTAACTGCAGTAACAAACAACACTGTACATGCTAATAGTACATCCATGTAAGCAGTACATACATGCTCAGGAGTTGTTTTTTTGGATCGGTATATACTTGTCATTATCCACTTCAACCATTTTAATTCCCCCCTTTTAAATTATTGTACTGGTTGATGTGTATGTATATATATATATATATATATATATATATATATATATATATATATATATATAGATATATATCTATATATATATATACTGCACCGACACACTTTATTCGAGCAAATACCCAGTATGTACCTGGCAGATACCTGGAATGCGCCGCTCCTCACCTCTGACAAGCCCCGTTGCGTTTGCCTTCCCAGCCTGGGTTCATGCCTGGCTGACAGGCGGCTGATCTGTTAAATGATAATGATTAGAATTTAATAGGCTGCAATGCTTCGCGTGTCTACCAGATGGCATAAATTCATGAATTGTAATGCAGTATATATATATATATATATACTGTGCAGTATTGCAGCCAGCGGGAATAAAATGCTTCAATCCCTGCCTGGAAAATACCTCAATGCACTCGGGCAGAAAACAGTCACAAACCTCAATACACCCGGGTATACCCGAATTCGTGGGACTAGCCGAGCTCGAATAAAGTGTGTCGCCAGTGTATATATATATATTTCAACCATTATCACCTACAGTACAGTAGCATACAGTGCTCCCACTGCAGCAAGGGATTCTGGGAAATGACATGCAATGTTTACTCGCTCATCCCACAACGTGGCGGTATCAAATATAGCGTTTTCCCAGTTATTATATCCCTGCAGGATGTAGGATAATCCCAGCCAAACCCACATACTTACTACATTCCCGTTATGTCACATGTATTATTTCCTGTGAAGGAAGCGCTATGTATATTCCCATTATGGTCACAAATTGGACGATACTGTATTTCCATTATGTCTCCTATTATTTTCCCATGATATCTCATAGAATACTGTCATCCAAAACCACATCATTATTGAATGATTGAAAATGATGCTCCGTTTTATGTCAAGATTGTCTTGACACTTAGACCCCCAAGATTTCAATAGCGCCTCACTTAAAAGATGACATTATTTTTGATTCAAATGAACTTTTATGGTGCAGAAGCCGCATGGTGCCTGTGCCTACAGTGTATGTATTTGTCAGTGTGTCTCTATCTGCATTTCTGTCTCTTGCTGGCCGCCAGCCTGTGTGATGATGTCAGCCTGTCTGTGATGTAAGAGAGACATTGTGATATCATCACATACTGTAGGCAGGATGGCAGGTGTAAAGCTTCTAAAAGAGAGAGGGAGGGAGAGAGGTAGAGGAGAGAGAGGGAGAAAGAGGGAGAGAGAGAGCAAGCAGCTCCTCCCTCCCATGCAAATGACTGGAGGCAGAGGAGTAGAGGGACAGAAGCCTGTGCTGCTTGTAATGGGACAGGATTTGGGGTGCTGTTTCATGCTCTATCTCCCTCCCTCCCACTGTCTCAGGTGCAGAAAGTTTTCAAGGGAGAGAGGAAAGGAAGAGGAAAATGGAAGCTGAGGAGAGCTGGTCCTGTCCCTCTTGTTGGTAAAGAGGGGGCATCCAGAAAGAGGTAAGGAGATAGTTTTATTTTAATTCAAGAAGGAGTGCCTGGTGGCGTAGCTGGTGTGCTCTGTCACACTACAGACCCCTCCCTGTGTGTGTGTGTGCGTGCGTGCGTGCGTGCGTGCGTCTGCAGGGGGTATCTGTCCCATCCATAGATATCAGGGGTACTGCAGCTGCTGCTGCTGTTCAAACTTTTGCTTTAGGCCCATTCCTTTGATGTTAATAAGCGTTTCTAGTACAATCTTTTTCGCTCTGTTCACCCACATCTTTACATTACCTCGTGTGTGTGTGTGTGTGTGTGTGTGTGTGTGTGTGTATGTGTATGTGTATGTGTGTGTACGTGTGTATAGCATGTGTTTGAAACACTATACTGTATCTGCATAGAAAAAAAGCCTTCTTTTAGTAATGTACAGTTCAAATACTGTATGAACATGACCCCATCTCATCTCATCCCCCTGACTCTGGATACAAAACATTCATGTATTCGTTTGCAACTTTTCATACAATTTGCTTGCACCATTTCAGAGAAATTAAATATTTAAAATGGAAATAAATTGGTAACTGCAGTAACAAACAACACTGTACATGCTAATAGTACATCCATGTAAGCAGTACATACATGCTCAGGAGTTGTTTTTTTGGATCGGTATATACTTGTCATTATCCACTTCAACCATTTTAATTCCCCCCTTTTAAATTATTGTACTGGTTGATGTGTATGTATATATATATATATATATATATATATATATATATAGATATATATCTATATATATATATATATATATATTTCAACCATTATCACCTACAGTACAGTAGCATACAGTGCTCCCACTGCAGCAAGGGATTCTGGGAAATGACATGCAATGTTTACTCGCTCATCCCACAACGTGGCGGTATCAAATATAGCGTTTTCCCAGTTATTATATCCCTGCAGGATGTAGGATAATCCCAGCCAAACCCACATACTTACTACATTCCCGTTATGTCACATGTATTATTTCCTGTGAAGGAAGCGCTATGTATATTCCCATTATGGTCACAAATTGGACGATACTGTATTTCCATTATGTCTCCTATTATTTTCCCATGATATCTCATAGAATACTGTCATCCAAAACCACATCATTATTGAATGATTGAAAATGATGCTCCGTTTTATGTCAAGATTGTCTTGACACTTAGACCCCCAAGATTTCAATAGCGCCTCACTTAAAAGATGACATTATTTTTGATTCAAATGAACTTTTATGGTGCAGAAGCCGCATGGTGCCTGTGCCTACAGTGTATGTATTTGTCAGTGTGTCTCTATCTGCATTTCTGTCTCTTGCTGGCCGCCAGCCTGTGTGATGATGTCAGCCTGTCTGTGATGTAAGAGAGACATTGTGATATCATCACATACTGTAGGCAGGATGGCAGGTGTAAAGCTTCTAAAAGAGAGAGGGAGGGAGAGAGGTAGAGGAGAGAGAGGGAGAAAGAGGGAGAGAGAGAGCAAGCAGCTCCTCCCTCCCATGCAAATGACTGGAGGCAGAGGAGTAGAGGGACAGAAGCCTGTGCTGCTTGTAATGGGACAGGATTTGGGGTGCTGTTTCATGCTCTATCTCCCTCCCTCCCACTGTCTCAGGTGCAGAAAGTTTTCAAGGGAGAGAGGAAAGGAAGAGGAAAATGGAAGCTGAGGAGAGCTGGTCCTGTCCCTCTTGTTGGTAAAGAGGGGGCATCCAGAAAGAGGTAAGGAGATAGTTTTATTTTAATTCAAGAAGGAGTGCCTGGTGGCGTAGCTGGTGTGCTCTGTCACACTACAGACCCCTCCCTGTGTGTGTGTGTGTGTGTGTGCGTGCGTGCGTGCGTGCGTGCGTGCGTGCGTGCGTCTGCAGGGGGTATCTGTCCCATCCATAGATATCAGGGGTACTGCAGCTGCTGCTGCTGTTCAAACTTTTGCTTTAGGCCCATTCCTTTGATGTTAATAAGCGTTTCTAGTACAATCTTTTTCGCTCTGTTCACCCACATCTTTACATTACCTCGTGTGTGTGTGTGTGTGTGTGTGTGTGTGTGTGTGTATGTGTATGTGTGTGTACGTGTGTATAGCATGTGTTTGAAACACTATACTGTATCTGCATAGAAAAAAAGCCTTCTTTTAGTAATGTACAGTTCAAATACTGTATGAACATGACCCCATCTCATCTCATCCCCCTGACTCTGGATACAAAACATTCATGTATTCGTTTGCAACTTTTCATACAATTTGCTTGCACCATTTCAGAGAAATTAAATATTTAAAATGGAAATAAATTGGTAACTGCAGTAACAAACAACACTGTACATGCTAATAGTACATCCATGTAAGCAGTACATACATGCTCAGGAGTTGTTTTTTTGGATCGGTATATACTTGTCATTATCCACTTCAACCATTTTAATTCCCCCCTTTTAAATTATTGTACTGGTTGATGTGTATGTATATATATATATATATATATATATATATATATATATATATAGATATATATCTATATATATATATATATATATATATTTCAACCATTATCACCTACAGTACAGTAGCATACAGTGCTCCCACTGCAGCAAGGGATTCTGGGAAATGACATGCAATGTTTACTCGCTCATCCCACAACGTGGCGGTATCAAATATAGCGTTTTCCCAGTTATTATATCCCTGCAGGATGTAGGATAATCCCAGCCAAACCCACATACTTACTACATTCCCGTTATGTCACATGTATTATTTCCTGTGAAGGAAGCGCTATGTATATTCCCATTATGGTCACAAATTGGACGATACTGTATTTCCATTATGTCTCCTATTATTTTCCCATGATATCTCATAGAATACTGTCATCCAAAACCACATCATTATTGAATGATTGAAAATGATGCTCCGTTTTATGTCAAGATTGTCTTGACACTTAGACCCCCAAGATTTCAATAGCGCCTCACTTAAAAGATGACATTATTTTTGATTCAAATGAACTTTTATGGTGCAGAAGCCGCATGGTGCCTGTGCCTACAGTGTATGTATTTGTCAGTGTGTCTCTATCTGCATTTCTGTCTCTTGCTGGCCGCCAGCCTGTGTGATGATGTCAGCCTGTCTGTGATGTAAGAGAGACATTGTGATATCATCACATACTGTAGGCAGGATGGCAGGTGTAAAGCTTCTAAAAGAGAGAGGGAGGGAGAGAGGTAGAGGAGAGAGAGGGAGAAAGAGGGAGAGAGAGAGCAAGCAGCTCCTCCCTCCCATGCAAATGACTGGAGGCAGAGGAGTAGAGGGACAGAAGCCTGTGCTGCTTGTAATGGGACAGGATTTGGGGTGCTGTTTCATGCTCTATCTCCCTCCCTCCCACTGTCTCAGGTGCAGAAAGTTTTCAAGGGAGAGAGGAAAGGAAGAGGAAAATGGAAGCTGAGGAGAGCTGGTCCTGTCCCTCTTGTTGGTAAAGAGGGGGCATCCAGAAAGAGGTAAGGAGATAGTTTTATTTTAATTCAAGAAGGAGTGCCTGGTGGCGTAGCTGGTGTGCTCTGTCACACTACAGACCCCTCCCTGTGTGTGTGTGTGCGTGCGTGCGTGCGTGCGTGCGTGCGTCTGCAGGGGGTATCTGTCCCATCCATAGATATCAGGGGTACTGCAGCTGCTGCTGCTGTTCAAACTTTTGCTTTAGGCCCATTCCTTTGATGTTAATAAGCGTTTCTAGTACAATCTTTTTCGCTCTGTTCACCCACATCTTTACATTACCTCGTGTGTGTGTGTGTGTGTGTGTGTGTGTGTGTGTATGTGTATGTGTGTGTACGTGTGTATAGCATGTGTTTGAAACACTATACTGTATCTGCATAGAAAAAAAGCCTTCTTTTAGTAATGTACAGTTCAAATACTGTATGAACATGACCCCATCTCATCTCATCCCCCTGACTCTGGATACAAAACATTCATGTATTCGTTTGCAACTTTTCATACAATTTGCTTGCACCATTTCAGAGAAATTAAATATTTAAAATGGAAATAAATTGGTAACTGCAGTAACAAACAACACTGTACATGCTAATAGTACATCCATGTAAGCAGTACATACATGCTCAGGAGTTGTTTTTTTGGATCGGTATATACTTGTCATTATCCACTTCAACCATTTTAATTCCCCCCTTTTAAATTATTGTACTGGTTGATGTGTATGTATATATATATATATATATATATATATATATATATATATATAGATATATATCTATATATATATATATATATATATATTTCAACCATTATCACCTACAGTACAGTAGCATACAGTGCTCCCACTGCAGCAAGGGATTCTGGGAAATGACATGCAATGTTTACTCGCTCATCCCACAACGTGGCGGTATCAAATATAGCGTTTTCCCAGTTATTATATCCCTGCAGGATGTAGGATAATCCCAGCCAAACCCACATACTTACTACATTCCCGTTATGTCACATGTATTATTTCCTGTGAAGGAAGCGCTATGTATATTCCCATTATGGTCACAAATTGGACGATACTGTATTTCCATTATGTCTCCTATTATTTTCCCATGATATCTCATAGAATACTGTCATCCAAAACCACATCATTATTGAATGATTGAAAATGATGCTCCGTTTTATGTCAAGATTGTCTTGACACTTAGACCCCCAAGATTTCAATAGCGCCTCACTTAAAAGATGACATTATTTTTGATTCAAATGAACTTTTATGGTGCAGAAGCCGCATGGTGCCTGTGCCTACAGTGTATGTATTTGTCAGTGTGTCTCTATCTGCATTTCTGTCTCTTGCTGGCCGCCAGCCTGTGTGATGATGTCAGCCTGTCTGTGATGTAAGAGAGACATTGTGATATCATCACATACTGTAGGCAGGATGGCAGGTGTAAAGCTTCTAAAAGAGAGAGGGAGGGAGAGAGGTAGAGGAGAGAGAGGGAGAAAGAGGGAGAGAGAGAGCAAGCAGCTCCTCCCTCCCATGCAAATGACTGGAGGCAGAGGAGTAGAGGGACAGAAGCCTGTGCTGCTTGTAATGGGACAGGATTTGGGGTGCTGTTTCATGCTCTATCTCCCTCCCTCCCACTGTCTCAGGTGCAGAAAGTTTTCAAGGGAGAGAGGAAAGGAAGAGGAAAATGGAAGCTGAGGAGAGCTGGTCCTGTCCCTCTTGTTGGTAAAGAGGGGGCATCCAGAAAGAGGTAAGGAGATAGTTTTATTTTAATTCAAGAAGGAGTGCCTGGTGGCGTAGCTGGTGTGCTCTGTCACACTACAGACCCCTCCCTGTGTGTGTGTGTGCGTGCGTGCGTGCGTGCGTGCGTGCGTGCGTCTGCAGGGGGTATCTGTCCCATCCATAGATATCAGGGGTACTGCAGCTGCTGCTGCTGTTCAAACTTTTGCTTTAGGCCCATTCCTTTGATGTTAATAAGCGTTTCTAGTACAATCTTTTTCGCTCTGTTCACCCACATCTTTACATTACCTCGTGTGTGTGTGTGTGTGTGTGTGTGTGTGTGTGTGTATGTGTATGTGTGTGTACGTGTGTATAGCATGTGTTTGAAACACTATACTGTATCTGCATAGAAAAAAAGCCTTCTTTTAGTAATGTACAGTTCAAATACTGTATGAACATGACCCCATCTCATCTCATCCCCCTGACTCTGGATACAAAACATTCATGTATTCGTTTGCAACTTTTCATACAATTTGCTTGCACCATTTCAGAGAAATTAAATATTTAAAATGGAAATAAATTGGTAACTGCAGTAACAAACAACACTGTACATGCTAATAGTACATCCATGTAAGCAGTACATACATGCTCAGGAGTTGTTTTTTTGGATCGGTATATACTTGTCATTATCCACTTCAACCATTTTAATTCCCCCCTTTTAAATTATTGTACTGGTTGATGTGTATGTATATATATATATATATATATATATATATATATATATATACAGCTAAACCCCGTTATAACGCGGGTCTCGGGGTCCACCCCGAGACCACCGCGTTACTAACGGGGTCGCGAGAAAAAAAAATAGCCGCCGCGCTTTAGCGCATATTCATCCCGCGGGACAGGAGATGGGAGCGGGCATGTCCCTCCGCTCCCCGCTTCCCCCTGTCACCGCGGGACAGGCCGCGGGGCAGGAGATGGGAGCGGGGATGTCTCTCCTGTCCCCGCTTCCCCCTGTCACCTCGGGACAGGCCGCGGGGCAGGAGATGGGAGCGGGGATGTCTCTCCTGTCCCCGCTTCCCCCTGTCACCTCGGGACAGGCCGCGGGGCAGGAGATGGGAGCGGGGATGTCCCTCCTGTCCCCGCTTCCCCCTGTCACCTCGGGACAGGCCGCGGGGCAGGAGATGGGAGCGGGGATGTCTCTCCTGTCCCCGCTTCCCCCTGTCACCTCGGGACAGGCCGCGGGGCAGGAGATGGGAGCGGGGATGTCTCTCCTGTCCCCGCTTCCCCCTGTCACCTCGGGACAGGCCGCGGGGCAGGAGATGGGAGCGGGGATGTCCCTCCTGTCCCCGCTTCCCCCTGTCACCTCGGGACAGGCCGCGGGGCAGGAGATGGGAGCGGGGATGTCTCTCCTGTCCCCGCTTCCCCCTGTCACCTCGGGACAGGCCGCGGGGCAGGAGATGGGAGTGGGGATGTCCCCTCAGGTCGCCGCTTACCTCAGAACCATGCTGCCTGCATGGAGGTTGTAGCGGGGGGTTTCTTCTCCCCACCGCTGTCCCCGGTGCTCCCGCTGCCTGCGCGGGAGGAGGGGGGGGAGCGGGTGGTGGTGCTGGTCGCGGCCCGTCTGTGTAGAGTGAGAGAGTGTGTGTGTATGTATATATGGGAGAGAAAGTGTGTGTGTGTATATGGGTGTGTGAGTGTGGGTAAGTGTCTGAGTGTGTGTGTAAGTGTGTGTAAGTGTGTGTGAGTGTGTGTGAGTGTCTGTGAGTGTGTAAGTGTGTGTGAGTGTGTGTGAGTGTGTGTGAGTGTGTGTGAGTGTCTGTGAGTGTCTGTGAGTGTCTGTGAGTGTCTGTGAGTGTCTAAGTGTGTGTGAGTGTGTGTGAGTGTCTGTGAGTGTGTAAGTGTGTGTGAGTGTGTGTGAGTGTGTGTCTGTGAGTGTCTAAGTGTGTGTAAGTGTGTGTAAGTGTGTGTGAGTGTGTGTGAGTGTCTAAGTGTGTGTAAGTGTGTGTGTGTGTGTGTGAGTGTGTGTGAGTGTCTGTAAGTGTGCGTAAGTGTGCGTGAGTGTGCGTAAGTGTGTGTGAGTGTGCGTGAGTGTGGTCAGTGTGTGTGCAGTGTGTCAGTGTGAGCAATGAGCAGTGTGTGTGCAGTGTGCAGTGTGTGTGCAGTGTGGCAGTGAGCAATGAGCAGTGTGTGTGCAGTGAGTGTGTGCAGTGTGTCAGTGTGAGCAATGAGCAGTGTGTGTGCAGTGTGCAGTGTGTGTGCAGTGTGGCAGTGTGAGCAATGAGCAGTGTGTGTGCAGTGAGTGTGTGCAGTGTGCAAAAAAAAAAATGTAAAAAAATTTTTTTTAAAAAAATTTTTTTTTTTTTTTTTTTTTTAAAAAAAACGGGAGCCACGGGAAAACCGCGTTATAACCGAATCGCGGTATAACGAGGCGCGTTATAACGGGGTTTAGCTGTATATATAGATATATATCTATATATATATATATATATATATATTTCAACCATTATCACCTACAGTACAGTAGCATACAGTGCTCCCACTGCAGCAAGGGATTCTGGGAAATGACATGCAATGTTTACTCGTTCATCCCACAACGTGGCGGTATCAAATATAGCGTTTTCCCAGTTATTATATCCCTGCAGGATGTAGGATAATAACAGCCAAACCCACATACTTACTACATTCCCGTTATGTCACATGTATTATTTCCTGTGAAGGAAGCGCTATGTATATTCCCATTATGGTCACAAATTGGACGATACTGTATTTCCATTATGTCTCCTATTATTTTCCCATGATATCTCATAGAATACTGTCATCCAAAACCACATCATTATTGAATGATTGAAAATGATGCTCCGTTTTATGTCAAGATTGTCTTGACACTTAGACCCCCAAGATTTCAATAGCGCCTCACTTAAAAGATGACATTATTTTTGATTCAAATGAACTTTTATGGTGCAGAAGCCGCATGGTGCCTGTGCCTACAGTGTATGTATTTGTCAGTGTGTCTCTATCTGCATTTCTGTCTCTTGCTGGCCGCCAGCCTGTGTGATGATGTCAGCCTGTCTGTGATGTAAGAGAGACATTGTGATATCATCACATACTGTAGGCAGGATGGCAGGTGTAAAGCTTCTAAAAGAGAGAGGGAGGGAGAGAGGTAGAGGAGAGAGAGGGAGAAAGAGGGAGAGAGAGGGAGAAAGAGGGAGAGAGAGAGCAAGCAGCTCCTCCCTCCCATGCAAATGACTGGAGGCAGAGGAGTAGAGGGACAGAAGCCTGTGCTGCTTGTAATGGGACAGGATTTGGGGTGCTGTTTCATGCTCTATCTCCCTCCCTCCCACTGTCTCAGGTGCAGAAAGTTTTCAAGGGAGAGAGGAAAGGAAGAGGAAAATGGAAGCTGAGGAGAGCTGGTCCTGTCCCTCTTGTTGGTAAAGAGGGGGCATCCAGAAAGAGGTAAGGAGATAGTTTTATTTTAATTCAAGAAGGAGTGCCTGGTGGCGTAGCTGGTGTGCTCTGTCACACTACAGACCCCTCCCTGTGTGTGTGTGTGCGTGCGTGCGTGCGTGCGTGCGTGCGTGCGTGCGTCTGCAGGGGGTATCTGTCCCATCCATAGATATCAGGGGTACTGCAGCTGCTGCTGCTGTTCAAACTTTTGCTTTAGGCCCATTCCTTTGATGTTAATAAGCGTTTCTAGTACAATCTTTTTCGCTCTGTTCACCCACATCTTTACATTACCTCGTGTGTGTGTGTGTGTGTGTATGTGTATGTGTGTGTACGTGTGTATAGCATGTGTTTGAAACACTATACTGTATCTGCATAGAAAAAAAGCCTTCTTTTAGTAATGTACAGTTCAAATACTGTATGAACATGACCCCATCTCATCTCATCCCCCTGACTCTGGATACAAAACATTCATGTATTCGTTTGCAACTTTTCATACAATTTGCTTGCACCATTTCAGAGAAATTAAATATTTAAAATGGAAATAAATTGGTAACTGCAGTAACAAACAACACTGTACATGCTAATAGTACATCCATGTAAGCAGTACATACATGCTCAGGAGTTGTTTTTTTGGATCGGTATATACTTGTCATTATCCACTTCAACCATTTTAATTCCCCCCTTTTAAATTATTGTACTGGTTGATGTGTATGTATATATATATATATATATATATATATATATATATATATATATATATAGATATATATCTATATATATATATATATATATATATTTCAACCATTATCACCTACAGTACAGTAGCATACAGTGCTCCCACTGCAGCAAGGGATTCTGGGAAATGACATGCAATGTTTACTCGCTCATCCCACAACGTGGCGGTATCAAATATAGCGTTTTCCCAGTTATTATATCCCTGCAGGATGTAGGATAATCCCAGCCAAACCCACATACTTACTACATTCCCGTTATGTCACATGTATTATTTCCTGTGAAGGAAGCGCTATGTATATTCCCATTATGGTCACAAATTGGACGATACTGTATTTCCATTATGTCTCCTATTATTTTCCCATGATATCTCATAGAATACTGTCATCCAAAACCACATCATTATTGAATGATTGAAAATGATGCTCCGTTTTATGTCAAGATTGTCTTGACACTTAGACCCCCAAGATTTCAATAGCGCCTCACTTAAAAGATGACATTATTTTTGATTCAAATGAACTTTTATGGTGCAGAAGCCGCATGGTGCCTGTGCCTACAGTGTATGTATTTGTCAGTGTGTCTCTATCTGCATTTCTGTCTCTTGCTGGCCGCCAGCCTGTGTGATGATGTCAGCCTGTCTGTGATGTAAGAGAGACATTGTGATATCATCACATACTGTAGGCAGGATGGCAGGTGTAAAGCTTCTAAAAGAGAGAGGGAGGGAGAGAGGTAGAGGAGAGAGAGGGAGAAAGAGGGAGAGAGAGAGCAAGCAGCTCCTCCCTCCCATGCAAATGACTGGAGGCAGAGGAGTAGAGGGACAGAAGCCTGTGCTGCTTGTAATGGGACAGGATTTGGGGTGCTGTTTCATGCTCTATCTCCCTCCCTCCCACTGTCTCAGGTGCAGAAAGTTTTCAAGGGAGAGAGGAAAGGAAGAGGAAAATGGAAGCTGAGGAGAGCTGGTCCTGTCCCTCTTGTTGGTAAAGAGGGGGCATCCAGAAAGAGGTAAGGAGATAGTTTTATTTTAATTCAAGAAGGAGTGCCTGGTGGCGTAGCTGGTGTGCTCTGTCACACTACAGACCCCTCCCTGTGTGTGTGTGTGTGTGCGTGTGTGCGTGTGTGCGTGCGTGCGTGCGTGCGTGCGTGCGTGCGTGCGTGCGTGCGTGCGTGCGTCTGCAGGGGGTATCTGTCCCATCCATAGATATCAGGGGTACTGCAGCTGCTGCTGCTGTTCAAACTTTTGCTTTAGGCCCATTCCTTTGATGTTAATAAGCGTTTCTAGTACAATCTTTTTCGCTCTGTTCACCCACATCTTTACATTACCTCGTGTGTGTGTGTGTGTGTGTGTGTGTGTGTGTGTATGTGTATGTGTGTGTACGTGTGTATAGCATGTGTTTGAAACACTATACTGTATCTGCATAGAAAAAAAGCCTTCTTTTAGTAATGTACAGTTCAAATACTGTATGAACATGACCCCATCTCATCTCATCCCCCTGACTCTGGATACAAAACATTCATGTATTCGTTTGCAACTTTTCATACAATTTGCTTGCACCATTTCAGAGAAATTAAATATTTAAAATGGAAATAAATTGGTAACTGCAGTAACAAACAACACTGTACATGCTAATAGTACATCCATGTAAGCAGTACATACATGCTCAGGAGTTGTTTTTTTGGATCGGTATATACTTGTCATTATCCACTTCAACCATTTTAATTCCCCCCTTTTAAATTATTGTACTGGTTGATGTGTATGTATATATATATATATATATATATATATATATAGATATATATCTATATATATATATATATATATATATTTCAACCATTATCACCTACAGTACAGTAGCATACAGTGCTCCCACTGCAGCAAGGGATTCTGGGAAATGACATGCAATGTTTACTCGCTCATCCCACAACGTGGCGGTATCAAATATAGCGTTTTCCCAGTTATTATATCCCTGCAGGATGTAGGATAATCCCAGCCAAACCCACATACTTACTACATTCCCGTTATGTCACATGTATTATTTCCTGTGAAGGAAGCGCTATGTATATTCCCATTATGGTCACAAATTGGACGATACTGTATTTCCATTATGTCTCCTATTATTTTCCCATGATATCTCATAGAATACTGTCATCCAAAACCACATCATTATTGAATGATTGAAAATGATGCTCCGTTTTATGTCAAGATTGTCTTGACACTTAGACCCCCAAGATTTCAATAGCGCCTCACTTAAAAGATGACATTATTTTTGATTCAAATGAACTTTTATGGTGCAGAAGCCGCATGGTGCCTGTGCCTACAGTGTATGTATTTGTCAGTGTGTCTCTATCTGCATTTCTGTCTCTTGCTGGCCGCCAGCCTGTGTGATGATGTCAGCCTGTCTGTGATGTAAGAGAGACATTGTGATATCATCACATACTGTAGGCAGGATGGCAGGTGTAAAGCTTCTAAAAGAGAGAGGGAGGGAGAGAGGTAGAGGAGAGAGAGGGAGAAAGAGGGAGAGAGAGAGCAAGCAGCTCCTCCCTCCCATGCAAATGACTGGAGGCAGAGGAGTAGAGGGACAGAAGCCTGTGCTGCTTGTAATGGGACAGGATTTGGGGTGCTGTTTCATGCTCTATCTCCCTCCCTCCCACTGTCTCAGGTGCAGAAAGTTTTCAAGGGAGAGAGGAAAGGAAGAGGAAAATGGAAGCTGAGGAGAGCTGGTCCTGTCCCTCTTGTTGGTAAAGAGGGGGCATCCAGAAAGAGGTAAGGAGATAGTTTTATTTTAATTCAAGAAGGAGTGCCTGGTGGCGTAGCTGGTGTGCTCTGTCACACTACAGACCCCTCCCTGTGTGTGTGTGTGTGTGTGCGTGTGTGCGTGCGTGCGTGCGTGCGTGCGTGCGTGCGTGCGTGCGTGCGTCTGCAGGGGGTATCTGTCCCATCCATAGATATCAGGGGTACTGCAGCTGCTGCTGCTGTTCAAACTTTTGCTTTAGGCCCATTCCTTTGATGTTAATAAGCGTTTCTAGTACAATCTTTTTCGCTCTGTTCACCCACATCTTTACATTACCTCGTGTGTGTGTGTGTGTGTGTGTGTGTGTGTGTGTATGTGTATGTGTGTGTACGTGTGTATAGCATGTGTTTGAAACACTATACTGTATCTGCATAGAAAAAAAGCCTTCTTTTAGTAATGTACAGTTCAAATACTGTATGAACATGACCCCATCTCATCTCATCCCCCTGACTCTGGATACAAAACATTCATGTATTCGTTTGCAACTTTTCATACAATTTGCTTGCACCATTTCAGAGAAATTAAATATTTAAAATGGAAATAAATTGGTAACTGCAGTAACAAACAACACTGTACATGCTAATAGTACATCCATGTAAGCAGTACATACATGCTCAGGAGTTGTTTTTTTGGATCGGTATATACTTGTCATTATCCACTTCAACCATTTTAATTCCCCCCTTTTAAATTATTGTACTGGTTGATGTGTATGTATATATATATATATATATATATATATATAGATATATATCTATATATATATATATATATATATATTTCAACCATTATCACCTACAGTACAGTAGCATACAGTGCTCCCACTGCAGCAAGGGATTCTGGGAAATGACATGCAATGTTTACTCGCTCATCCCACAACGTGGCGGTATCAAATATAGCGTTTTCCCAGTTATTATATCCCTGCAGGATGTAGGATAATCCCAGCCAAACCCACATACTTACTACATTCCCGTTATGTCAC
>NW_027456496.1:0-18392 GCF_040206685.1 Ascaphus truei | reverse complement strand
CCTAAACACCTCCCGTCTCCGCCCCTGTCTCCTGCTAACAGCCTCTGCCTTTCCCGCCTAATTCACCAGCTTCCCATTAACCAATCACCTTTCTGCCCCGGCATGGGGGTCACTCAGGGGTCACCCCCAGTCACGTCGCCCGCTCAGTAATGGCTTCTGGGTGTTTAAATAAAGCGCCATTTTCCCACTGATTCATGTACTGGCTCATGTTTCTATTGCAAATGTCTTCTACAAGGCAGCGAGTAAAGGCTCAGTGAGTAAAGCTCAGCGAGTAAAGGCTCAGCAAGTAAAGGCTCAGCGAGTAAAGCCTCAGCGAGTAAAGCTCAGCGAGTAAAGCCTCAGCGAGTAAAGCTCAGCGAGTAAAGCCTCAGCGAGTAAAGGCTCAGCGAGTAAAGGCTCAGCGAGTAAAGGACCAAGCGAGTAAAGCCTCAGTGAGTAAAGGCTCAGCGAGTAAAGGCTAAGCGAGTAAAGCCTCAGTGAGTAAAGGCTCAGCGAGTAAAGGCTCAGCGAGTAAAGGCTCAGCGAGTAAAGCCTCAGTGAGTAAAGGCTCAGCGAGTAAAGCTCAGGGAGTAAAGGCTCAGCGAGTAAAGCCTCAGTGAGTAAAGGCTCAGCGAGTAAAGCTCAGGAAGTAAAGGCTCAGTGAGTAAGGCTCAGCGAGTAAAGGCTCAGCGAGTAAAGCCTCAGCGGGTAAAGGCTCAGCGAGTAAAGGCTCAGCGAGTAAAGCTCGTCGAGTAAAGGATCAGTGAGTAAAGTCTCAGCGAGTAAAGGCTCAGTGAGTAAAGCTCGTCGAGTAAAGGATCAGTGAGTAAAGTCTCAGCGAGTAAAGTCTAAGCGAGTAAAGGCTCAGTGAGTAAGGCTCAGTGAGTAAAGCTCAGTGAGTAAAGCTCAGCGAGTAAAGGCATCGCGAGTAAAAGGCTCGGTGAGTAAGGCTCAGTGAGTAAAGCTTAGTGAGTAAAGTCTCAGCTCAGTGAGTAAAGGCTCAGCGAGTAAAGGCTCAGTGAGTAAAGCTCATTGAGTAAATGATCAATGAGTAAAGGCTCAGTGAGTAAAGGCTCAGTGAGTAAAGGCTCAGTGAGTAAAGCTCAGCGAGTAAAGGCTCTAAGCAAATGCTCAGCGAGTAAAGGCACAGCGAGTAAAGGCTCAGCGAGTAAAGGCACAGCGAGTAAAGGCACAGCGAGTAAAGTCTCAGCGTTACTTGCTGATCCTTTAGTCGCTGAGCTTTACTCGCTGTGCCTTTACTCGCTGAGCTTTACTCGCTGAGCTTTACTCACTGAGCCTTAACACGCTGAGCCTTTACTCGCTGAGCTTTACTCGCTGAGCCTTTACTCGCCGAGCTTAACATGCTGAGCCTTTACTCACTGAGCCTTTACTCGCTGAGCTTTACTCACTGAGCCTTTACTCGCTGAGCTTTACTCGCTGAGCCTTAACACGCTGAGCCTTTACTCGCTGAGCTTTACTCGCTGAGCCTTAACACGCTGAGCTTTATTCGCTGAGCCTTAACACGCTGAGATTTACTCGCTGAGCCTTAACACACTGAGCCTTTACTCGCTGAGCTTTACTCGCTGAGACTTTAGTCGCTTGTGTATGTAACCCGCCTTTGGGATTACGAGGGCCTTAGAGGGTTAACTGTGTGAGCTGGTAGAATAATGCTCTGCTCCCCTCACAAGATACTGGGTAACTTTGCAGAGGGTAAGCCCTGCCCACTTCTGCCTGGTAACAGTGATGTCACCACAGAGTATATATAGTAAGGGTGAAGGTGTTAGAACTAAGGCAAGTAACACAGATCAAAGAAGCTTCCTAAAGAGTGCGACAATACACTCAACAAGAGAACTTGGAGTAATGAGGCTCAAGCCTCGGTATCCAATATCACCACTGACAGATTTAATCTGTCAGTCAGAACAGAACGGTCGGTTAGAACTAAGGTTCCTGGAGGAGCAATAATGTAAGCGCCTCCCTGTAGATAATGTTTGGTGGGTAGACGGCTCTATAACAGTTAGTGATCCCCTTCCCCTTGTTTTGTAGTTAGGGGCCGTGTCCGGACTACATAGTGTCCATAGGAATGGCTTCTCTCTACTCTCCTGTTTCTCATGGAGTAAGCCTCTGCCTGACGGGGTTCCCCAAGCCGAGACCTCGAGGCAGAGCAGGGTCAGCCCAACTGGAGGGTCCTTGGAAAACTCTAACCCAAAGGCCATAAAGTGGCATTCAGTACCCAAGTCCACTGTTGAAGACCAAAAGAAGAGGTTAGAGAAAGCGGGAAGCCCAAGGGAGAGAGGGGTCATCAATGTGGCAATTGAAGTCCCCAAGGAGAACAGGGGAGTCTGAGGGGAGAAAGAAAGAGAGCCAGGATTCAAAGTGAGAGAGAAAGGCAGAGGGGGATGAGTAGAGGAAGGTGGGCGATAGATGACCGCCACATGGACAGGGAGAGGAGAGAAGATCTGGACAGTGTGAACCTCAAAGGAGGGAAAGGCAAGAGATGGGGGAATAGGAACGGTTCGGTAACGGCAGAGAGAGGAGAGCAGGAGCCCCACGCCTCCACCCCTGCCATCAGGGCGCGGAGTGTGGAGAAGGAAAGGCCACCATAGGAGAGGGCAGCTCCAGAGCAGAGTCAGACTGAGTGAGCCAGCTCTCAGTTATAGCAAAGAGAAGCAGGGAGTGAGAGAGAAAGAAGTCATGCACAGAGAGGAACTTGTTAGAGAGGGAGCGAGCATGCCAAAGGGCACAGGAGAGAGGGAGAGAGGAGGGAGGGTGGCAGGGATGGGGAGAGAGGGGGGAGGGTGGCGGGAGAGAGGAGGGAGGGTGGCAGGGGATGAGGAGAGAGGAGGGAGGGTGGCAGGGGATGGGGAGAGAGGAGGGAGGGTGGCAGGGGATGGGGAGAGAGGAGGGAGGGTGGCAGGGGATGGGGAGAGAGGAGGGAGGGTGGCAGGGGATGGGGAGAGAGGAGGGAGGGTGGCAGGGGATGGGAGAGAGGAGGGAGGGTGGCGGGAGAGAGGAGGGAGGGTGGCAGGGGATGAGGAGAGAGGAGGGAGGGTGGCAGGGGATGGGGAGAGAGGAGGGAGGGTGGCAGGGGATGGGAGAGAGGAGGGAGGGTGGCGGGAGAGAGGAGGGAGTGGTGGCAGGGGATGGGGAGAGAGGAGGGAGGGTGGCAGGAGAATGGGAGAGAGGAGGGAGGGTGGCAGGGGATGGGGAGAGAGGAGGGAGGGTGGCAGGGGATGGGGATAGAGGAGGGAGGGTGGCGGAGAATGGGAGAGAGGAGGGAGGGTGGCAGGGGATGGGGAGAGAGGAGGGAGGGTGGCAGGGGATGGGGATAGAGGAGGGAGGGTGGCGGGGAGAATGGGAGAGAGGAGGGAGGGTAGCAGGGGATGGGGAGAGAGGAGGGAGGGTGGCAGGGGATGGGGAGAGAGGAGGGAGGGTGGCAGGGTATGGGGATAGAGGAGGGAGGGTGGCGGGAGAATGGGAGAGAGGAGGGAGGGTAGCAGGGGATGGGGAGAGAGGAGGGAGGGTGGCAGGGGATGGGGAGAGAGGAGGGAGGGTGGCAGGGGATGGGGATAGAGGAGGGAGGGTGGCGGGAGAATGGGAGAGAGGAGGGAGGGTGGCAGGGGATGGGGAGAGAGGAGGGAGGGTGGCAGGGGATGGGGATAGAGGAGGGAGGGTGGCGGGAGAATGGGAGAGAGGAGGGAGGGTAGCAGGGGATGGGGAGAGAGGAGGGAGGGTGGCAGGGATGGGGAGAGAGGAGGGAGGGTGGCAGGGTATGGGGATAGAGGAGGGAGGGTGGCGGGAGAATGGGAGAGAGGAGGGAGGGTAGCAGGGGATGGGGAGAGAGGGAGGGTGGCAGGGGATGGGGAGAGAGGAGGGAGGGTGGCAGGAGAATGGGAGAGAGGAGGGAGGGTGGCAGGGGATGGGGAGAGAGGAGGGAGGGTGGCAGGGGATGGGAGAGAGGAGGGAGGGTGGCAGGAGAATGGGAGAGAGGAGGGAGGGTGGCAGGGATGGGGAGAGAGGAGGGAGGGTGGCAGGGGATGGGGAGAGAGGAGGGAGGGTGGCAGGGTATGGGGATAGAGGAGGGAGGGTGGCGGGAGAATGGGAGAGAGGAGGGAGGGTAGCAGGGGATGGGGAGAGAGGAGGGAGGGTGGCAGGGGATGGGTATGAGGTTGGAGGGGTTTACACCAGAAGGAGCGGAAGTTTTATGTGGGAGGCGAGGACGAGAGCAAGTAGAAATAAGGCAGGGACCAGGATTGGGAGAGATATCCCCAGAAGCGAGGAGGAGAAGCATGGACAGAAGAGGATGTGTGAGGATGATTTGTAGGGGTGTATTTTAGTGCAGGGGGTATAGCTGTAGGGGTGTGTTTTAGTGCAGGGGTATAGCTGTAGGGGTGTTTTAGTGCAGGGGGTATAGCTGTAGGGGTGTGTTTTAGTGCAGGGGGTATAGCTGTAGGGGTGTGTTTTAGTGCAGGGGGTATAGCTGTAGGGGTGTGTTTTAGTGCAGGGGTATAGCTGTAGGGGTGTGTTTTAGTGCAGGGGGTATAGCTGTAGGGGTGTGTTTTAGTGCAGGGGATATAGCTGTAGGGTGTGTTTTAGTGCAGGGGGTATAGCTGTAGGGGTGTGTTTTAGTGCAGGGGGTATAGCTGTAGGGGTGTGTTTTAGTGCAGGGGGTATAGCTGTAGGGGTGTGTTTTAGTGCAGGGGATATAGCTGTAGGGGTGTGTTTTAGTGCAGGGGGTATAGCTGTAGGGGTGTGTTTTAGTGCAGGGGATATAGCTGTAGGGGTGTGTTTTAGTGCAGGGGATATAGCTGTAGGGGTGTGTTTTAGTGCAGGGGGTATAGCTGTAGGGGTGTGTTTTAGTGCAGGGGGTATAGCTGTAGGGGTGTGTTTTAGTGCAGGGGGTATAGCTGTAGGGGTGTGTTTTAGTGCAGGGGGTATAGATGTAGGGGTGTGTTTTAGTGCAGGGGGTATAGCTGTAGGGGTGTGTTTTAGTGCAGGGGGTATAGATGTAGGGGTGTGTTTTAGTGCAGGGGGTATAGCTGTGGGGGTGACAGAGGGCGCAGGTAAGAGATGAGTTCCTGTGAACTGAGAAGCGGGGAAGGAAGGAGAGGTGGAGATATGTGAATAGAGTTAGGGACATACTGAGGCTGGTGGAAGGAAGTGCATAATGTGAAAATAAGTGCGGTTACAGCAAATATAAATAGTAATGGCGGCAGCGCAGCGATAGTGACGCGCTGAGCTGCGCAGTCCGGGATAGATAATGTCCTCCTTTCCAGCGTACATCGGACGCAGGAATCAGGCCAGGATGGCTGACCACTTGTTCACTCCTTTTAAACTTCAGTTTTCTTGCTACTTACAATGTGCTATTTGGCGATGCGCTGAACCGCTCACGTGACGCGGCCGTCGCTGCTAAAAAACAAAATCTCATGTCTGCTCTCCAGTCTGCCGCGTCACGAGCGGTATGTTCGCTTCCATTGGATTTCTGTATTTTGTTCTACGCCGCGTTACGCAGTCGGATGATTTTGGTATAATCACGGCCTTAGAGCCAATCAAAACTCACTCACGCCCCCCCCCCTCCCCCAAGAAACACAGCAGTGTAGGGTCTGTGTCCCCCCCTGAACAAAATAGTGCAGGGTCCCCGTCCCCCCCTGAACAAAGTAGTGCAGGGTCCCCATACCCCCTGAACACAGCAGTGCGGGGTCCCTGTCCCCCCCTGAACACAGCAGTGCGGGGTCCCCATACCTTCCTGTGACATTGTCACACATCGTACCCAGGCTGGGGGTCTGAGGGGGGCTTCCTGTGACATTGTCACACATCGTACCCAGGATACTATTCCCACAGCCGGGGCCCAGGCTGGGGGTCTGAGGGGGGCTTCCTGTGACATTGTCACACATCGTACCCAGGCTGGGGGTCTGAGGGGGCTTCCTGTGACATTGATTCTGTCACACATCGTACCCAGGCTGGGGGTCTGAGGGGGGCTTCCTGTGACATTGTCACACATCGTACCCAGGCTGGGGGTCTGAGGGGGCTTCCTGTGACATTGTCACACATCGTACCCAGGCTGGGGGTCTGAGGGGGGCTTCCTGTGACATTGTCACACATCGTACCCAGGATGCTATTCCATGAGCAGCTAAACAAGGAGGATCAGAAGCAGAACACAGATTTCTACCGGATTTATTTACATTATACAAAGTAATTGGAGCTCAGACACAGGGCTGATGTTTCAGCTGCATTTTCCATTTAACCCTTTCATCACTAACAAGGCAATGTATACATGGCACTGTGGAGATGGCGGATTCCTTCTCAATGTTTGTAGGACACTGGATATAGTGGTATAGATCCTGGAGTCCCACTGCAATAACCAGTCCCCATAGAATTGCACCAAGAATAGAAATGCAGAATCTGCCCGTGGTCACAGCAATGGGCAGGATTCCTGCAGCAGAACCTCGGCGGGCGTGAAGCTGGAGAAACATTGTGGAGAAGAATAAGGCGTTCCTACAGCTGGTCTTTCACTTGCAAGTTCTCCACTGTTTGGCTTAGGAGAGCCAGCCCTGCTAGGCACCTTCGTACAGAATGACTTTCTGATTGTGCATGAACTGGGCTTGCTGTAATCTGCAGCCCCCGACGCTTGTATATACCTGCAGAGAATACCAGAGCTCAGCGGATATTTAAATGTCTACCACATTCTGTCTTTCTATAGATTTAGGGTGTAATTCATCAAACTGCGATAGTGCCGGTCGGGGCACTATCGCTCTGTAATGCCCACACCCAAGAGGCATATGCCACTAGCTCTATAAATGTATAATGGTGCAGCCACGCCACACACACGACGTCAGTTAAAGATGAACTCTTTAGTGAGCCCACAGAGGAGCTGGGCCTCCATTCACACACAGCCACTTCCCTCTGCGATTCCTGGCTGGGAAATAAGGTTCATCTCATCATCTATCTCTGCTACCACTCATCATGTGCCGAGGCTGTAACTTCTGAAGCGCAGTACAAGGCATGGCCGGCCTCGTCAGCACGGAGGACATCCTCTGCGAGAGACACCGTACCTGGAAACCTTACTGCAGATACAATACAAGTAACATTGCTTTATAAACCCAAACTGCTATACAAACGCAGGTTATGACACGGCTGCGTATTGAAATGCAACGTAGTTAAAAATATCATTTAGGGGGAAAAAAGTGAAACAGCGCGAGGTAGAAATGAATCAAAGGGCAGAGTTGTAACTACAAGGCAAATAAAACGCGCAATGTAACGGGAGATTCTGAAATGTGCCAGAGACCTGGTCACACAAGGCTTCGGGGTCTCAGTTATTAGGGGGGCTGCTCCTTTATCTGTGACTTCAAATATATGTTGGTGGCTCATGCCCTCATACTGCTTCACAGACCCGGCTGTGTACGTTCCTTCAGCTCTTCACATCACCGGCTTTCACTATATGAATATCGGTCTGTTCTGGGGATTATTCCACATGAAATGTAACAGCAGGAACATGAACTGGAGACCAACACAGTGCAGCGCCTCAGGGGGAGAGCGCGGAGAGGTTAGGGGGAGAGCGCGGAGAGGTTAGGGGGAGAGCAGGAGCTGCCTCAGGGGGAGAGCGCGGAGAGGTTAGGGGGAGAGCAGGAGCTTCCCCAGGGGAGAGCACGGAGAGGTTAGGGGGAGAGCGCAGAGAGGTTAGGGGGAGAGCAGAAGCTGCCCCAGGGGAGAGCGCGGAGAGGTTAGGGGGAGAGCATGAGCTGCCCCAGGGGAGAGCGCAGAGAGGTTAGGGTGAGAGCAGGAGCTGCCCCAGGGGAGAGCGCGGAGAGGTTAGGGGGAGAGCGCAGAGAGGTTAGAGGGAGAGCAGGAGCTGCCCCAGGGGAGAGCGCGGAGAGGTTAGGGGGAGAGCGCAGAGAGGTTAGGGGGAGAGAAGGAGCTGCCCCAGGGGAGAGCGCAGAGAGGTTAGGGGGAGAGCAGGAGCTGCCCCAGGGGAGAGCGCGGAGAGGTTAGGGGGAGAGCGCAGAGAGGTTAGGGTGAGAGCAGGAGCTGCCCCAGGGGAGAGCGCAGAGAGGTTAGGGGGAGAGCAGGAGCTGCCCCAGGGGAGAGCGCGGAGAGGTTAGGGGGAGAGCAGGAGCTGCCCCAGGGGAGAGCGCGGAGAGGTTAGGGGGAGAGTGCAGAGAGGTTAGGGGGAGAGCAGGAGCTGCCCCAGGGGAGAGCGCGGAGAAGTTAGGGTGAGAGCAGGAGCTGCCCCAGGGGAGAGCGCGGAGAGGTTAGGGGGAGAGCGTGGAGAGGTTGGGGGGAGAGCGCGGAGAGGTTAAAGGGAGAGCGCGGAGAGGTTGGGGGGAGAGCGCGGAGAGGTTGGGGGGAGAGCGCGGAGAGGTTGGGGGGAGAGCGCGGAGAGGTTGGGGGGAGAGCGCGGAGAGGTTGGGGGGAGAGCGCGGAGAGGTTGGGGGGAGAGCGCGGAGAGGTTGGGGGGAGAGCGCGGAGAGGTTGGGGGGAGAGCAGGAGCTGCCCCAGGGGAGAGCGCGGAGAGGTTAGGGGGAGAGCGCGGAGAGGTTGGGGGGAGAGCGCGGAGAGGTTGGGGGGAGAGCAGGAGCTGCCGTGGGGCTTTAGAAGGGGTGGTGTCAGCGGTCTGCAGTTAGAAAGTGATGATATTTATGCCCACGGGGCCCCCAGACCAGGAGGCCCCGAGGTTACCCGCCCCCCTCATCCCGGCCCCGCCCCCCTCATCCAGCCTCCTACTCCCATTAAACGCTTGGAACACTGGGAACCTGCTGCCATCTAGTGGACAAACCTGAGATCTTTCTGATTTAAGAAGAGTAGAACTAATTGCTGTAGGGACCCAATGACTTACTCTGCTGCTCTCCCTGCAGGCTCGCCCACTCCCTGCGAAATTGCCCACTCCCTGCAGGGTCCACTACGGTCTCGCCCACTCCCCTGCGGGGGGGGGGGGGGGGGGGGGTGAACGCACGCACCAAATAGTAATGTAAGTGTAGATGTGAAACTCCCGCTCTTATTTACATGGTCACAAGTAGCTGTGTATATTTAGTGCCCTTTGGATACACGCCTCAGCGTCACGGTTTCCCTTCTAACAGCAGGAAGTGAGCGTGAGACATAATCCCGCCCCCGTGGCGGGACCGGTGCCGTGTGTGATCTGCATCTTCTCTACTCGCCCACATCCCCGAATCTATAGAAACCGACATGTTATTAAATCATCCTCTTGCATGAAGATCCGCAGAGCTTCTCACCGCTTCCTTACCCCCCCCCCCCATCTGCAGAGCATCACCCAGACAGATCGCTACTAAGAACCCCACCTCGTCTGCCTGCAGGACGGGACAGTGAGGTCAGAGCGGGGTCAGGAGGTGGCCGGAGATTCTGCAGCCGCCTCGTCTCCCTCCTCCGAGTCCCACACCTTGGACTGCAGGTAGTCGGCAAAGAGAGCCTTGGCGCGGTGTAGCGCGCGGTTCAGGTTGTGCCTCCTCACCAGCCGGTCGAAGTGCATGGCCAGCTCGTTGTAGTCCATGTTCTGCTTCATGATGTGCTCACGGTGTTCCAGCAGGATAGAGAGGCACAGGAACAGCATGAACGGGTTCCCCCGCCCAAACTCCTGCGGAGGGGGGAGGCTGATGTGTACCGGGGAGGGGGCCGGAGGCTGCGGGGTCTCCCACTGGTTCTCACCCTCAGTGGGTGCTGCCTCGTGGTCCCCTGTCCCGGAGGATGGGGGACATTGTGAGGTAGGGCTGGAGGAACGCAGGGAAGGCGCAGAGACGGATTTGGTCACTCCTAGGAAGTGCGGAGGTTTGATGAGCGGATCCTCCTCCCAGAAGTCTTTTTCCTCTTCCTCCACCTCTGTGCTCTGCCTTACGTGGGGGGATGCACGCACGGAGAGATCGAGGGGCAGCTCTTTCTCCATACTTTCTCCTTCCCCCATGGCCCCGTAAAATTTAAACTCCCCGAAACTGGCCTGTTTCTGCAGGGGGCAGCTTGCTACAGCCTGCCCTTGCACTGCAGAGGTTATACACTCTCCCTCCTGAGCCACAGTTTCTGTGCTTGTGATCACGGACGCATCCGCTTCTACCTTCTCCTCCCCTCTGTCCTCCTGCTCCTCCTCTCCCTCAGGACTCAGGCCACAGTCTGGCCGCATCATGTGCCGCCTCTGCGTGGTTTTCACACTCTCTCCCGGAGGACACGGTGGTCCCATCAGCTCCACCTCCTTCTCCGGGGGATCAGGGGGCAGCGAGCTCCAGGTCACCTCCAGCATCCTCAGCGCATCCTCAAAGGCAAACTCCCTCTTGAGCTCCAGCAGCAGCCAGCGGTAGCAGAAGAAGAGGTCATCTGCTCCGCGGGACACCAGGTAGGAGTAAAAGTCGGGGTCGGAGTGTCGCAGCAGCAGCTTGAGGTGGGAGAACTTGACGGACATGCACTCCCCGTCCATGCGGAAGTTCCCCTCCAGCCTCTTCATGATGCCGCAGAAGCAGATAAAGGCGTGGGCCTCGTTGTCCATCACAGCCAGGATGGGCGAGGCGATGTCACTCATGCCCTGGCAGTAAGACACCAGTGGGTGGGTGACCGCGTAGGTGGCGAGCAGGTCGTGCAGAGCTTGCAGGTGGGGGCTGTCCTCAGAGCCTGCGTAGTAGGGGTGAGTGCGGTCAGTACGCAGGACGTCCTTCAGCACGTTGCCCCGGATGAAGTCCAAGTCCTCCAGGCTGCAGCGCTCCTTCCACTCACTCTTCAGCTGGTAATACTCCCGGGTCTTGCACTTCATGTACTCCATGCGTCGCAGCCCGCTCAGCCCGTCCGGGTATACGTTCAGCAGGTAACGCCAGACCACCTGGGCAGAGAAGAGGACATTGCAGCATTAACACAGGATGTGTCAACTCGGGCAGGGGCACAAAAGATCGACACCTTACAACCAAGTGAATGTGATGACACACACACACACACACACACACACACACACACACACACACACACACACACACACACACACACTGCACCTCTATACACACACACACAACACTGCACCTCTATACACACACACACACACACACACACACACACACAACACTGCACCTCTACACACACACACACACACACACACACACACACACACACACACACACACACACACACACACACACACACACACACACGGGGTATACCCTCTCTGACCTGCAGGGGTCACTGTCACACCTCATGGCTCTGACCAGTAGGGGGCCGTAGCCTGGTCACACGAGTGAGACAGACCAGGCCCACGCCGCCCCCCAGGGTCGCCCCCCGCCTCTGCCCTCACCTTGCGCAGCGAGGGCTCCACACCCCCATGGTATATCCGTAGACGCAGGTCCTCGGGACGAGTCAGCTGCCCAGCATGGTTCAGGTAAGTGTGGAACTCGACATCATTCAGCGGCGGCTTGAACGGCTTCACATCCTCCCCGTACGTCCAGCTAAGGGCCTGCTGCACCTTGGAGAGCGTGCGGCCCACCTGCAGCACAAGCAACAGTGAGCGCACACACGCGCACACACACACACCGTATCACAAGCAACAGTGAGCGCGCACACACACGCACACACACACACGCGCGCACACACACACCGTATCACAAGCAACAGTGAGCACGCGCACACACACGCGCACACACACACACCGTATCACAAGCAACAGTGAGCACACACACACACACATCCTCCCCGTACGTCCAGCTAAGGGCCTGCTGCACCTTGGAGAGCGTGCGGCCCACCTGCAGCACAAGCAACAGTGAGCGCACACACACGCCGTATCACAAGCAACAGTGAGCACGCGCACACACACCGTATCACAAGCAACAGTGAGCGCACACACGCGCACACACACACACACTGCACCACAAGCAACAGTGAGCACGCGCACACACACTGCACCACAAGCAACAGTGAGCACGCACACACACACTGCACCACAAGCAACAGTGAGCACGCACAACCGCGCGCACACGCGCACACACACACACACCGTATCACAAGCAACAGTGAGCGCACACACGCGCACACACACACACACTGCACCACAAGCAACAGTGAGCACGCGCACACACACTGCACCACAAGCAACAGTGAGCACGCACACACACACTGCACCACAAGCAACAGTGAGCACGCACAACCGCGCGCACACGCGCACACACACACACACACACACACACACACCGTATCACAAGCAACAGTGAGCAAGCACACACACACCGTATCACAAGCAACAGTGAGCACGCACACGCACCATATCACAAGCAACAGTGAGCAAGCACGCACACACACACACACACACACACCATATCACAAGCAACAGTGAGCACACACACACACACTGCACCACAAGCAACAGTGAGCACGCACACACACACCTTATCACAAGCAACAGTGAGCACACACACGCGCGCGCACACACACACCGTATCACAAGCAACAGTGAGCACGCACACGCGCGCGCACACACACACCGTATCACAAGCAACAGTGAGCACGCACACACACACCTTATCACAAGCAACAGTGAGCACACACGCGCGCGCGCACACACCGTATCACAAGCAACAGTGAGCACGCGCACGCACACCGTATCACAAGTAACAGTGAGCACCCGCACACACCGTATCACAAGCAACAGTGCGCACGCACACACACACTGCACCACAAACAACAGTGAGCACGCACATGCGCACACACACACACACCGTATCACAAGCAACAGTGAGCACGCACACACACACCGCACCACAAGCAACAGTGAGCGCACACACACACACCTGCAGCACAAGCAACAGTGAGCACGCACACCGTATCACAAGCAACAGTGAGCACACACACTGCAGCACAAGCAACAGTGAGCACACACACCGCATCACAAGCAACAGTGAGCACACACACTGCAGCACAAGCAACAGTGAGCACACACACCGCATCACAAGCAACAGTGAGCACACACACTGCAGCACAAGCAACAGTGAGAGCACACACACCGCATCACAAGCAACAGTGAGCACATACACACACACTGCATCACAAGCAAGTGAGTATACACACACACCACAAGCAACAGTGAGTATACATACACGCAAACACACACTGCACCACCAGCAACAGTGAGTATACAGTTGTGTGAAAAAGAAAGTACACTCTCTTTGAATTCTATGGTTTTACATATCAGGGCAAAATAACAATCATCTGTTCCTTAGCAGGTCTAAAAATGAGGTAAATACAACCTCAGGTGAACAACAACACGACATATTACACCGTGTGTGTGTGTGTGTGTGTGTGTGTGTGTACACACATGACATATTACACTGTGGCATGATTTATTTAACAAAAATAAAGCCAAAATGGAGAAGCCATGTGTGAAAAACTAAGTACACCCTTACTGCTTCCATAGCTTGTAGAACCACCTTTAGCAGCAATAACTTGAAGTAATCGTTTTCTGAATGACTTTATTAGTCTCTCACATCGTTGTGGAGGAATTTTGGCCCACTCTTCTTTACAACGTTGCTTCAGTTCATTTTGGTTTGTGGGCATTTGTTTATACACAGCTCTCTTAAGGTCCCGCCACAGCATTTCAATCGGGTTGAGGTCTGGACTCTGACTGGGCCATTGCAACACCTTGATTCTTTTCTTTTTCAGCCATTCTGTTGTAGATTTGCTGGTGTGCTTGGGATCATTGTCCTGTTGCATGACCCAATTTCGGCCAAGCTTTAGTTGTCGGACAGATGGCCTCACATTTGACTCTAGAATACTTTGGTATACAGAGGAGTTCATGGTCGACTCAATGACTGCAAGGTTCCCAGGTCCATGTGGCTGCAAAACAAGCCCAAATCATCACCCCTCCACCACCGTGCTTGACAGTTGGTGTCATGATAATATCAGGAACTACTAGGTCGTTTAATCCCCGTTGGTGCTTGAGGGGTTAATGACATACTTTTTTTTTTTTTTTTAACAAAAGCTAAAAATGCAGGTTTGAAACCGGCCAGGATGTTTTTTTGGTCTGTTCTGCATCCTGGATGGCCCACTCAAGGTGTTAACTGTTTTAACCAAGGCCTACAGACCTAGCAGGGGGTCGTACGTGACAGTTGGTATGAGGTGTTTGTGCCGATATGCTGTGTTGGTTTTCGCCAAGCGTGGCGCTGTGCATTATGGCCAAACATCTCACTTTGGTCTCGTCTGTCCAAAGGACATTGTTCCAGAAGTCTTGTGGTTTGTTCAGATGCAACTTTGCAACCTAAGCCGTGCTGCCATGTTCTTTTTAGAGAGAAGAGGCTTTCTCCTGGCAACCCTTCAAACAAACCATACTTATTCAGTCTTTTTCTAATTGTACTGTCATGAACTTTAACATGTAACATGCTAACTGAGGCCTGTAGAGTCTGAGATGTAACTCTTGGGTATTTTGCAATTTCTCTGAGCATTGCACGGTCTGACATTGGGGTGAATTTGCTGGGATGTCCACTCTGGGAAAATGGCACTGTCTTGAATGTTTTCACTTTTGAATAATCTTTCTCACTTTAGAATGATGGACTTTAAATTGTTTGGAAATGGCCTTATAACCCTTCCCAGATTGATGGGCAGCAACAATTGCTTCTCTAAGATCATTGCTGATGTCTTTCCTCCTTGGCATTGTGTTAACATACACCTGAATGCTCCAGACCAGCAAACTGCTAAAACTTCGGCTTTTATAGAGGTGGTCACACTTGCTGATGATCAATTAAGGCAAGACCATTTGATGAGCAGCACCTGTCTGCTACTTAGCATCTTATTCCTATGGAAGCAGTAAGGGTGTACTTAGTTTTTCACACAACGGCTTCTCCATTTTGGCTTTATTTTTGTTAAATAAATCATGACACGGTGTAATATGTCTCACACACACACACACACACACACACACACACACACTACACACACACACACACACACACACACACACACACACACACACACACACACACACACACACACACACACACACACACTAATATGTCATGTGCTGTTGTTCATCTGAGGTTGTATTTGTGCAGAGTGAAAGCAGCATGGCCGACTCCTGGGCACCGCAGGACTCAGTGTCTCTTCATGGGAGGGCTCTCTCCCCACCCCCCCTTGCTGCCCCGGTAGTGGGGAAGCTGTCTCTCCCCCCCCCCCTTGCTGCCCCGGTAGTGGGAGGCTCTCTCCCCCCCCCCTTGCTGCCCCGGTAGTGGGGAGGCTCTCTCCCCCCCCCTTGCTGCCCCGGTAGTGGGGAGGCTCTCTCCCCCCCCCTTGCTGCCCAGTAGTGGGGAGGGCTCTCTTCCCCCACCCCTTGCTGCCCCGGTAGTGGGGAGGCTCTCTCCCCCCCCCCCTTGCTGCCCCGGTAGTGGGAGGCTCTCTCCCCCCCCCCTTGCTGCCCCGGTATGGGGAGGCTCTCTCCCCCCCCCTTGCTGCCCCAGTAGTGGGGAGGGCTGTCCCCCCCCCTTGCTGCCCGGTAGTGGGGAGGCTCTCTCCCCCTTGCTACCCCAGTAGTGGGGAGGCTCTCTCCCCCCCTTGCTGCCCCGGTAGTGGGGAGGCTCTCTCCCCCCCTTGCTGCCCCGGTAGTGGGAGGCTGTCTCTCTCCCCCCCTTGCTGCCCCGGTAGTGGGGAGGCTCTCTCCCCCCCTTGCTGCCCCAGTAGAGGGGAGGCTCTCTCCCCCCCCTTGCTGCCCCGGTAGTGGGGAGGCTCTCTCCCCCCCTTGCTGCCCCAGTAGAGGGGAGGCTCTCTCCCCCCCCTTGCTGCCCCAGTAGAGGGGAGGCTGTCTCTCTCCCCCCCTTGCTGCCCCAGTAGTGGGGAGCTCTCTCCTCCCCCATGCTGCCCCAGTAGAGGGGAGGCTCTCTCCCCCCCCCCCTTGCTGCCCCAGTAGAGGGGAGGCTCTCTCCCCCCCCCTTGCTGCCCCGGTAGTGGGGAGGCTGTCTCTCCCCCTTGCTGCCCCGGTAGTGGGGAGGCTGTCTCCCTCCCCCCCCCCCTTGCTGTCCCGGTAGTGGGGAAGCTCTCTCCCCCCCTTGCTGCTCCGGTAGTGGGGAGGCTCTCTCCCCTCCTTGCTGCCCCGGTAGTGGGGAGGCTGTCTCTCCCCCCCCCCCTTGCTGTCCCGGTAGTGGGGAGGCTCTCTCCCCCCCTTGCTGCCCCGGTAGTGGGGAGACTCTCTCCCCCCTTGCTGCCCCGGTAGTGGGAGGCTCTCTCCCCCCCTTGCTGCCCCGGTAGTGGGGAGGCTCTCTCCCCCCCGTGCTGCCCCGGTAGTGGGAGGCTCCTCTCCCCCCCGTGCTGCCCCGGTAGTGGGGAGGCTGTCTCTCCCCCCCCCCTTGCTGCCCCGGTAGTGGGGAGGCTGTCTCTCCCCCCCCCCTTTGCTGCCCCGGTAGTGGGGAGGCTCTCTCCCCCCCCCTTGCTGCCCCAGTAGTGGGGAGGCTCTCTCCCCCCCCCTTGCTGCCCCGGTAGTGGGGAGGCTCTCTCCCCCCCCCTTGCTGCCCCAGTAGTGGGGAGGCTGTCCCCCCCCCCCTTGCTGCCCGGTAGTGGAGAGGCCTCTTGCCCCTTGCTACCCAGTAGTGGGGAGGCTCTCTCCCCCCCTTGCTGCCCCGGTAGTGGGGAGGCTCTCTCCCCCCTTGCTGCCCCGGTAGTGGGGAGGCTCTCTCCCCCCCTTGCTGCCCCGGTAGTGGGGAGGCTCTCTCCCCTCCTTGCTGCCCCGGTAGTGGGGAGGCTGTCTGTCCCCCCCCCCCCCCTTGCTGTCCCGGTAGTGGAGAGGCTCTCTCCCCCCCCTTGCTGCCCCGGTAGTGGGGAGGCTCTCTCCCCCCCCCTTGCCTGCCCCGGTAGTGGGGAGGCTCCTCTCCCCCCCCTTGCTGCCCCGGTAGTGGGGAGGCTCTCTCCCCCCCCATTGCTGCCCCAGTAGTGGGGAGGCTGTCCCCCCCCCCCCCCCTTGCTGCCCGGTAGTGGGGAGGCTCTCTCCCCCTTGCTACCCCAGTAGTGGGGAGGCTCTCTCCCCCCCTTGCTGCCCCGGTAGTGGGGAGGCTCTCTCCCCCCCTTGCTGCCCCGGTAGTGGGGAGGCTCTCTCCCCCCTTGCTGCCCCGGTAGTGGGAAGGCAGTCTCCCCCCCCCTTGCTGCCCCCAGTAGTGGGGAGGCTCTCTCCCTCCCTTGCTGCCCCGGTAGTGGGAGGCAGTCTCCCCCCCCCTTGCTGCCCCAGTAGTGGGGAGGCTCTCTCCCCCCCTTGCTGCCCCAGTAGTGGGGAGGCTCTCACCCCCCCTTGCTGCCCCCGGTAGTGGGGAGGCTGTCTCTCTCCCCCCCCCCCCCTTGCTGTCCCGGTAGTGGGGAGGCTCTCTCCCCCCCCTTGCTGCCCCGGTAGTGGGGAGGCTGTCTCTCCCCCTTGCTGCCCCGGTAGTGGGGAGGCTGTCTCCCCTCCTTGCTGCCCCGGTAGTGGGGAGGCTGTCTGTCCCCCCCCCCCTTGCTGTCCCGGTAGTGGGGAGGCTCTCTCCCCCCCTTGCTGCCCCGGTAGTGGGGAGGCTCTCTCCCCTCCTTGCTGCCCCGGTAGTGGGAGGCCTCTCTCCCCCCCGTGCTACCCCGGTAGTGGGGAGGCTGTCTCTCCCCCCCCCCTTGCTGCCCCGGTAGTGGGGAGGCTGTCTCTCCCCCCCCTTGCTGCCCCGGTAGTGGGGAGGCTCTCTCCCCCCCCCCTTGCTGCCCCAGTAGTTGGGAGGCTCTCTTCCCCACCCCTTGCTGCCCCAGTAGTGGGGAGGCTCTCTCCCCCCCCCTTGCTGCCCCGGTAGTGGGGAGGCTCTCTCCCCCCCCCCTTGCTGCCCCGGTAGTGGGAGGCTCTCTCCCCCCCTTGTTGCCCCGGTAGTGGGGAGGCTGTCTCTCTCCCCCCCTTGCTGCCCCGGTAGTGGGGAGGCTGTCTCTCTCCCCCCATTGCTGCCCCGGTAGTGGGGAAGTTGTCTCTCCCCCCCTTGCTGCCCCGGTAGTGGGGAGGCTGTCTCTCCCCCCCCTTTGCTGCCCCGGTAGTGGGGAGGCTGTCTCTCCCCCCCCCCTTGCTGCCCCGGTAGTGGGGAGGCTGTCTCTCGCCCCCCCCCTTGCTGCCCCGGTAGTGGGGAGCTGTCTCTCGCCCCCCCCTTGCTGCCCCGGTAGTGGGGAGGCTGTCTCTCTCCCCCCCTTGCTGCCCCGGTAGTGGGGAGGCTCTCTCCCCCCCCCTTGCTGCCCCGGTAGTGGGGAGCTGTCTCTCGCCCCCCCCCCTTGCTGCCCCGGTAGTGGGGAGGCTGTTTCTCTCCCCCCCTTGCTGCCCCGGTAGTGGGGGTCAGAAAGGAGGCTCACCTGGGACAGAATGGTCTGTGTGAAGGGCAGAGCCGCGGTCAGCGCGCGCTTATCCACCAGGAATAAGTCCGTTCCCATCACATCCTTGGGGCTGATGATGTCCCAGTCCTCCAGCAGGGGGCCTGCAGCAGAGC
>NW_027456495.1:0-18401 GCF_040206685.1 Ascaphus truei | reverse complement strand
CCAAACCCAATCACCTGGAACTCTGCACCCCTATATACAGCAACGGCTGGCACTCCTACCAGGTATATGTACAGTGCATCAATATATGCACAGTGTGAGCTCTGCAGGGACACAGCACACGCGTCTGTCTGTCTGTCTGTCTGTCTGTCTGTGTGTATATAATGGAAATATTACTGTATGCTCATCTGCATGTCTTAGACAGGTCTGCAGCCCCGCCCTTCACCATTATCCCCCAGCACACAGCACTTCCACTGCAGCAAGGGATTCTGGGAAATGACATGCAGCCCCGCCTTTCACCATTATCACCCAGCACACAGCGCTTCCACTGCAGCAAGGGATTCTGGGAAATGACATGCAGCCCCGCCTTTCCCCATTATCCCCCAGCATACAGCACTTCCACTGCAGCAAGGGATTCTGGGAAATGACATGCAGCCCTGTCCTGCCCTTCACCATTATCCCCCAGCACACAGCGCTTCCACTGCAGCAAGGGATTCTGGGAAATGACATGCAGCCCCGCCTTTCACCATTATCACCCAGCACACAGCGCTTCCACTGCAGCAAGGGATTCTGGAAATGACATGCAGCCCCGCCTTTCCCCATTATCCCCCAGCATACAGCACTTCCACTGCAGCAAGGGATTCTGGGAAATTACATGCAGCCCTGCCCTTCACCATTATCCCCAGCACACAGCGCTTCCACTGCAGCAAGGGATTCTGGGAAATGACATGCAGCCCCGCCTTTCACCATTATCACCCAGCACACAGCGCTTCCACTGCAGCAAGGGATTCTGGGAAATGACATGCAGCCCCGCCTTTCCCCATTATCCCCCAGCATACAGCACTTCCACTGCAGCAAGGGATTCTGGAAATGACATGCAGCCTGCCCTTCACCATTATCCCCCAGCACACAGCGCTTCCACTGCAGCAAGGGATTCTGGAAATGACATGCAGCGCCTTTCACCATTATCACCCAGCACACAGCGCTTCCACTGCAGCAAGGGATTCTGGGAAATGACATGCAGCCCCGCCTTTCCCCATTATCCCCCAGCATACAGCACTTCCACTGCAGCAAGGGATTCTGGGAAATGACATGCAGCCCTGCCTTTCACCATTATCCCCCAGCACACAGCGCTTCCACTGCAGCAAGGGATTCTGGGAAATGACATGCAGCCCTGCCTTTCACCATTATCCCCCAGCACACAGCGCTTCCACTGCAGCAAGGGATTCTGGAAAATGACATGCAGCCCCGCCTTTCACCATTATCCCCCAGCACACAGCACTTCCACTGCAGCAAGGGATTCTGGGAAATGACATGCAGCCCCGCCTTTCACCATTATCCCCCAGCACACAGCGCTTCCACTGCAGCAAGGGATTCTGGGAAATAACATGCAGCCCCGCCTTTCACCATTATCACCCAGCACACAGCGCTTCCACTGCAGCAAGGGATTCTGGGAAATGACATGCAAATGAGCACACAGTGCCACCTTTTGCTTCAAAACCATTTTTAACATGGTTCCCTATAGCCGGGGCACTGTGTAATAAGTGTCTCTTTCTGCCCCCACAGGTTTCCCTGGACCCCCCCGTCACTGTGGTGGAAGAAGTTCCGCTCCCCACCCCTGAGTTCACCCCGACCCGGACCCCCACCACAAAGTCCGGGTATGAGATTCATTTCATGCCCACCCCGGAGGAGGTGGAGGGGCTGTACTAACTGCCACCAAGGGCAGATACCCAGAGGGGGTAAAAACAGACCAGAAGAAGCACTTACTGCCCGAGCTGATGCAGTCTGTAGAAGTTGCAGGGGCTGTACTAACTGCCCTGGGGTCAGATACCACCCAGCATGGGGCAGATACAGACTAGAGGAGGCACAGGGGGTTGTACTACACTGCTCCTTGGGGCAGATACCACCTGATGAGCGCCGCTCTCATCCAGAGAGGGGTGAATGCCAACCTAGGGGGTGCAAACTCCTGCCCCAGCGGGGGGTAAAACTCCCCCTATACACACACGATTCTATATTACTCAGGGTTTTTTTTGGGGGGAGGAGATATATTTTATATTTGGGGGGGGGAGGAGATATATTTTATATTTGGGGGGGGGGTATATTTTATATTTTGGGGGCATATATTTTATATTTTGGGGGGGAGGAGATATATTTTATATTTTGGGGGGGGGGTATATTTTATATTTTGGGGGCATATATTTTATATTTTGGGGGGGAGGAGATATATTTTATATTGGGGGAGGAGGGGATATATTTTTATGGGGTTAGGGGATATATTTTTTTTATGGGGGGGGGGGTTAAATTATTTTTTATTATTTTTACTATTTCTTGTATTTTTGACCCCATTTTCTATTGTTACTATTCTGGGTGCAGAGACGGGGGCCGCCTCCCAATTTTTTTGTTGTGGGTTCAGTTCTCCACCACCGCCCGCCTCCCCCCCCCGCAAAACGGCGAACCCCAAAAAACAAAAACGGTGTCGATTCTCCGTAAAATAACGATTCTACTTTTTGTATAAAACAATTAAAATGTAAAAAAAACAAAAAAAAACACGTTTTTGTTTGGAGTGTTCTGCGACCCCTGCCCCCAACCTGGCGGGTCACGTTAAAGATGGCCGCCCCACCGTTCCAGGAAATGTCACATGACGTAACACCCCCTCTCCGTCGCTCTACAAAAGAGGTAAGGGACCCCCCGGCCAGAGGAGACGATCTTTAAATCCTGGTCATTTGTAGAAGAAAAGTCGCCCCCCCCCCCCCCCCCCCGTGGGGGGAGGGGGGGGGATTACATAGTAGATGAGGTTGAAAAAAGACGTAGGTCCATCTAGTTCATCCTATGCTAGATTTAGACAACAGATACTTTATCCTATATCTGTACTTACAGTATATATTGATCCAGAGGAAGGCAAACAGAAAACCCAGTGACATATCATCCAATGATATCTCATAAGGGAAAATAAATTCCTTCCCGACCCCAAGAATTGGCAATCGTATTAATCCCTGGATCAACATCCTTCCCATGTATACTTATTGGGTATATCCCTGTATACCTTTCCTTTCTAAAAAGATGTCCAACCTTTTTTTTTAACAAATCTACTGTATCTGCCATCACAGTCTCCATGGGTAATGAGTCCCACACTGTAACTGCCCTTACTGTAAAGAACCCTTTCCTTTGTTGCTGGTGAAATCTCCTTTCCTCCAACCTTAAGGGATGGCCCCCGAGTCCTTTGTACTGCCCGTGGGATGAAATAAAAACGTTTCATTTGAATTTATTCCCGTTTTTTTTTTTTTTAATTTCAGATTATTATTTATATTACAAAAGATATCCCCGTAGCACAATCCCCCTCCCCCCCCATATTAAAATGAATCCTGGTGCTGCTTGCGTGCCCCGGACAGGGGAGTCTCCCGCCCCGTAAGCTTGGCGCCCGGATCCCGTGTCCCTATATAAGAGCAGGAGATGGGTCGATTTTTACAAATCCAGGAAGCGGTGTCGTTAGCGTGAATCTGGTGCGTTTTTTTTTTTCTCCCCGATAGACGTTTCGCCTCTCACCATCCCTATGTAGCTTCTCACATGAGCACGCAGCACTGGCAGGTCTTCTGCTTGACCCGCGTGTCCTCTGCCCGCGGTGCTGCCGTGTTGGTCGCGTGGGCAGAGGAGGGGTCTGTCCCTTGGGGTTTCGGCAGGAAGGGTTGGGACTCCGGGGGGCCTAGGACCCTGGCTGTGCCAGGGGGAGGCTGCTGGGGGGAGAGGGGTGGTTGGATCGGACCTGGGGCAGGGGGCACCTGCTGTGGGGCGGTGACGACCACGACATGGGAAATCTGCACTTGGGTCACTTGGCTCTGGTGCTGGGCTGGACCTTTCGGGCTCTGGTTCATGTTCTCCTTTTGGGTCATTGGTACCGGCTTCTGGTCTGGGGGTGTTGGTCCTATTTCTTGGTTCCAATCTTGGTTTTGTTTTTGCTCTTGGTTCTGGTCTTTGGATGGCAGTATTGTGCTCTGGTTCTGGTCTTTCTTGTGATCTCTGGTCATCGGTACTGGCTCTTGGTTCTGGTCTTTGTACGGCAGTATTGGGCTCTTGTTTGGGTCTTGGGATGTTGGCACCGTCTCTTGGTTCTGGTCTTTGGATGGCAGTAGTGGGGTCTTGTTCGGGTCATGGGATGTTGGTACCGGCTCTTGGTTCTGGTCTTTGGATTGCAGTATTGTGCTCTGGTTCTGGTCTTGGGTAGTTGGTATTTGCTCTTGGTTCTGGTCTTTGGATGGCAGTAGTGGGGTCTTGTTCGAGTCTTGGGATGTTGGTACCGACTCTTGCTCTTTGGATTGCAGTATTGTGCTCGGGTTCTGGTCTTGGGTAGTTGGTATTTGCTCTTGGTTCTGGTCTTTGGATGGCAGTAGTGGGGTCTTGTTCGAGTCTTGGGATGTTGGTACTGGCTCTTGGTTCTGGTCTTTGGGTGGCAGTATTGTGCTCTGGTGCTGGTCCTGGGTAGTTGGTACTAGCTCTTGCTTCTGGTCTTTGGGTGGCAGTATTGTGCTCTGGTTCTGGTCTTGGGTAGTTGGTACTAGCTCTTGGTTGTGGTCTTTGGATGGCAGTATTGGGTTCTGGTCTAGGGTCTTTGGTACCTGCTCTTGGTTCTCGGGCAGCACCGGGTCGGTGCTTTCAGCTGCCAGTACTACCTTGTCTTGGTTCTGTTCCTGACCCTGGTTTGAGAGGTTCTGGCTCTGCTCTTGGTTTGCGAGACTCTGCTTTGGGTTGTCTTTGTTCTGCCCTTGTGTTGCCTGGTTGTGATCCAGATGTTCCAGGTTCTGGATTTTGGTTCCCTGGTTCTGCCCCTGGAATGCCAGATTCCGATCCAGATGTTCTAGGTTCTGACTATGATGTTCTGGTTCCAGAGTTTTGAATCCTTGATTCTGCCCTTGGGTTGCCAGGTTCTGATTCTGATGTTCCAGATTCTGACTATGATCTTCTGGGTTGAGAGTTTGGGCTCCTTGATTCTCCCATTGGGTTCCCAAGTTCTGATTCCGATGTTCTAGGTTCTGATGTTCCAGGTTCTGTCTATGATGTTCTGGGCCCAGAGTTTGGGCTCCTTGGTTGTGTCCTTGTATTTCCAGGTTCTGATGTTCCAGTTTCTGGCCTCCTTGGTTCTGCCCCCGTTTTAGGGACTCGCCTCTCTTCCTTCTGGGCGCCGGCACGGGGTGTCCTGCCGCCTCGCCCGTCGTGGGTTCTCCCCTTGGCGGGTGCGCCCCGGAATCCCGGACCTTTTCTCCCCGAACCTGCGCGTGGGGGTCGGATAGTAAGTGGGGGTTCTTCTCCCGATTCTCAGAGACCCCCCTATCCTCTTCTCCCCGCCGGTCTCCCCCTCCGTTCACCAGCTCTCCCGGAGGGGCACGACTCCCCTGAACAGAACAAAGAGGAACCGTGAGCGCTCATTGGCATGTCATTACCCAGAATCCCTGGCTGCAGTGTATGCTAAGAGATAATGGGGAAGGGCAGGGGTGCGGACCCATCTGAGACATGTGAATGGGCCCACACCGTGGAATTTTTATTTGCTAATAAATAATACAAATATGTGCTAAATAATACCATTATATAATTGTGAAAATAATATCATATTAATAAAACACTAATGTAATTAATAAGTCATAAAATGTATAAATATTTATAATGGTGTTTGTGTATATTGGGAAGAAAAAAGGAATGAAAATCAACGGTGAATATTTGACGCCCCGACGGTTTGCCGCCGACATGGTTATTTTGGCCAGAAGACCTCCGGCAACGAATCGGAGAACTCGCCAAAGCGCAGTAAGAAAGTGGCGTCCGTGTGAATGTCGGCGAGACCAAAGGGATGTTCAACACATGTGTCCCGTCTGCAAAGATCGGAATAAATGGAAGAGAACTAGGAGACGTGGAATGCCGTGTCTGCCTCGGCCGGCGAGTAACGATGGGTGGGAACCTTTCTAATGAAATCACTAGGAGAAGGAAGACGAGAGGGACGCGCGTTTGGGAGACAATCTCTCAAGGGAACCTCCCACTGCGCCTCGAAAGTGTGACCCATGTATCCTGCCAGCGCTCACGTACGGATGTGACCCGTGTATCCTGCCCGCGCTCACGTATGGGTGTGACCCGTGTATCCTGCCCGCGCTCACGTATGGATGTGACCCGTGTATCCTGCCCACGCTCACGTATGGGTGTGACCCGTGTATCCTGCCTGCGCTCACGTATGGGTGTGACCCGTGTATCCTGCCCGCGCTCACGTATGGGTGTGACCCGTGTATCCTGCCCACGCTCACGTATGGGTGTGACCCGTGTATCCTGCCCGCACTCACGTATGGGTGTGACCCGTGTATCCTGCCCGCGCTCACGTATGGGTGTGACCCGTGTATCCTGCCCGCACTCACGTATGGGTGTGACCCGTGTATCCTGCCCGCGCTCACATATGGTTGTGACCCGTGTATCCTGCCCGCGCTCACGTATGGGTGTGACCCGTGTATCCTGCCCGCGCTCACGTATGGGTGTGACCCGTGTATCCTGCCCGCGCTCACGTATGGGTGTGACCCGTGTATCCTGCCCGCGCTCACGTATGGATGTGACCCGTGTATCCTGCCCGAGCTCACGTATGGAGGTGACCCATGTATCCTGCCCGCGCTCACGTATGGGTGTGACCCGTGTATCCTGCCGGAGCTCACGTACGGGTGTGACCCGTGTATCCTGCCCGCGCTCACGTATGGGTGTGACCCGTGTACCCTGCCCGCGTTCACGTATGGGTGTGACCCGTGTATCCTGCCCGCGCTCACGTATGGATGTGACCCGTGTATCCTGCCCGAGCTCACGTATGGAGGTGACCCGTGTATCCTGCCCGCGCTCACGTACGGATGTGACCCGTGTATCCTGCCCGCGCTCACGTATGGGTGTGACCCGTGTATCCTGCCCGCGCTCACGTATGGGTGTGACCCGTGTATCCTGCCCACGCTCACGTACGGATGTGACCCGTGTATCCTGCCCGCGCTCACGTATGGGTGTGACCCGTGTATCCTGCCCGCGCTCACGTATGAGTGTGACCCGTGTATCCTGCCCGCGCTCACGTACGGATGTGACCCGTGTATCCTGCCCGCGCTCACGTACGGATGTGACCCGTGTATCCTGCCCGCGCTCACGTATGGGTGTGACCCGTGTATCCTGCCCGCGCTCACGTATGGGTGTGACCCGTGTATCCTGCCCGCGCTCACGTATGGGTGTGACCCGTGTATCCTGCCCGCGCTCACGTATGGGTGTGACCCGTGTATCCTGCCCGCGCTCACGTACGGATGTGACCCGTGTATCCTGCCCGCGCTCACGTATGGGTGTGACCCGTGTATCCTGCCCGCGCTCACGTATGAGTGTGACCCGTGTATCCTGCCCGCGCTCACGTACGGATGTGACCCGTGTATCCTGCCCACGCTCACGTATGGATGTGACCCGTGTATCCTGCCCGCGCTCACGTACGGATGTGACCCGTGTATCCTGCCCGCGCTCACGTACGGATGTGACCCGTGTATCCTGCCCACGCTCACGTACGGGTGTGACCCGTGTATCCTGCCCGCGCTCACGTACAGATGTGACCCGTGTATCCTGCCCGCGCTCACGTACGGGTGTGACCCGTGTATCCTGCCCACGCTCACGTACGGATGTGACCCGTGTATCCTGCCCACGCTCACGTACGGGTGTGACCCGTGTATCCTGCCCGCGCTCACGTACAGATGTGACCCGTGTATCCTGCCCGCGCTCACGTATGGGTGTGACCCGTGTATCCTGCCCGTGCTCACGTATGGTTGTGACCCGTGTATCCTGCGCGCGCTCACGTACGGGTGTGACCCGTGTATCCTGCCCGCGCTCACGTACGGATGTGACCCGTGTATCCTGCCCGCGCTCACGTACGGATGTGACCAGTGTATCCTGCCCGCGCTCACGTACGGATGTGACCCGTGTATCCTGCCCGCGCTCACGTATGGGTGTGACCCGTGTATCCTGCCCGCGCTCACGTATGGGTGTGACCCGTGTATCCTGCCCGCGCTCACGTACGGGTGTGACCCGTGTATCCTGCCCGCGCTCACGTACGGATGTGACCCGTGTATCCTGCCCGCGCTCACGTACGGGTGTGACCCGTGTATCCTGCCCGCGCTCACGTATGGATGTGACCCGTGTATCCTGCCCGCGCTCACGTACGGGTGTGACCCGTGTATCCTGCCCGCGCTCACGTACAGATGTGACCCGTGTATCCTGCCCGCGCTCACGTATGGGTGTGACCCGTGTATCCTGCCCACGCTCACGTACGGATGTGACCCGTGTATCCTGCCCGCGCTCACGTATGGGTGTGACCCGTGTATCCTGCCCGCACTCACGTACGGGTGTGACCCGTGTATCCTGCCCGCGCTCACGTATGGGTGTGGCCCGTGTATCCTGTCCGCGCTCACGTACGGGTGTGACCCGTGTATCCTGCCAGCGCTCACGTACGGATGTGACTCGTGTATCCTGCCCGCGCTCACGTATGGGTGTGACTCGTGTATCCTGCCCGCGCTCACGTATGGGTGTGACCCGGGTCTCCTGCCCGCGCTCACGTATGAGTGTGACCCGTGTATCCTGCCCGCGCTCACGTATGGATGTGACCCGTGTATCCTGCCCGCGCTCACGTATGGGTGTGGCCCGGGTCTCCTGCCCGCGCTCACGTACGGGTGTGACCCGTGTATCCTGCCCGCGCTCACGTATGGGTGTGACCCGTGTATCCTGCCCGCGCTCACGTATGGAAGTGGCACTTGGACCCTAAATGAGAAGATAATTCAGAAGCTTGGGGAAGAGACAGGAAAAAGAATAAATGTGTTCGAAACCAACCAAACGTCTGTGACATCATCACATGGGGGAAGAAATAAAAATGGCGGTAGGCCGGACATATCACAAGAAGAAATGACCGTCGTTGGGCAAAGATGGAACCCAACTGGATTCCAAAAGAGGTGAAAAGACCAAGACGACGACCCAAAGTAAGATGGGAGGATGGGATGAAGACGTGTGTGGAAGCGACGTGGAGAAGAGAGGCTGTAACCACAGGACCTTGGAGATCACTGGGGAGGCTACATCCAGCAGTGGGGAGACACGGGCTGGAGAGGATGGGATGAGGGAATGTGAGAGCAACGTGGAGAAGAGAGGCTGTAACCACAGGACCTGGGAGATCACTGGGGAGACTTCATCCAGCAGTGGGGAGTCACGGGCTGGAGAGGATGGAATGAGGGAATGTGTGGGAGCGACGTGGAGAAGAGGCTGTAACCGCAGGACCTGGGAGATCACTGGGGAGACTTCATCCAGCAGTGGGGAGACACGGGCTGGAGAGGATGGGATGAGGGAATGTGTGGGAGCGACGTGGAGAAGAGAGGCTGTAACCGCAGGACCTGGGAGATCATTGGGGAGCTTCATCCAGCAGTGGGGAGACACGGGCTGGAGAGGGTGGGATGAGGGAATGTGTGGGGGCGACGTGGAGAAGAGAAGCTGTAACCGCAGGACATGGGAGATCACTGGGGAGGCTTCATCCAGCAGTGGGGAGACCCGGGCTGGAGAGGATGGGATGAGGGAATGTGTGGGAGCGACGTGGAGAAGAGGCTGTAACCGCAGGACCTGGGAGATCACTGGGGGGGGCTTCATCCAGCAGTGGGGAGACACGGGCTGGAGAGGATGGGATGTGGGAATGTGTGTGGCAGTGACGTGGAGAAGAGCGGCTGTAACCGCAGGACCTGGGAGATCACTGGGGAGGCTTCATCCAGCAGTGGGGAGACACGGGCTGGGGAGGATGGGATGAGGGAATGTGGGGAAGAGAGGCTGTAACCGCAGGACCTGGGAGATCACTGGGGAGGCCTCATCCAGCAGTGGGGAGACACGGGCTGGAGAGGATGGGATGAGGGAATGTGTGGGAGCGACGTGGAGAAGAGAGGCTGTAACCGCAGGACCTGGGAGATCACTGGGGAGGCTTCATCCAGCAGTGGGGAGACACGGGCTGGAGAGGATGGGATGAGGGAATGTGTGGCAGTGACGAGGAGAAGAGCGGCTGTAACCGCAGGACCTGGGAGATCACTGGAGAGGCTTCATCCAGCAGTGGTAAGACACGGGCTGGAGAGGATGATTGATTTATATTTATATACAGTGTTCGACAAACCTATACATTTGCTCGCCCCGGGCGAGTGGATTTAACATCGTGGCGAGCTCCTATTGGCCCAAGCAGCACACGTGTGGTACTAGGTGGCGAGTAGATTTTTTGGTGATTTGTCGACCAGTGTGTGTGTGTGTGTGTGTGTGTGTGTGTGTGTGTGTGTGTGTGTGTGTGTGTGTGTGTGTGTGTGTGTGTGTGTGTGTGTGTGTGTGTGTGTGTGTATATATATATATATATATATATATATATATGCAGTGGTTGACAAATCACCAAAAAATCTACTTGCCACCTAGTACCAAACGTGTGCTGCTTGGGCCAATATTTACTCGCTTGGGGGTTAAATCCACTCGCCCGGGGCGAGCAAATATATAGGTTTGTCGAACACTGTATATATGTATATGTATATATATATATAATCACCACATTTATTAAGGTTATGGTGGGTAAAAAAGTGACAAAAACCCTCCACAGTAAAGCATATAGCAACTGAAAATATTCCTGTATATTCATTTGCATGTCTTAGACAGGTCTGCAACCCTGTCTTTCACCATTATCACCCAGCACACAGCACTTCCACTGCAGCAAGGGATTCTGGGAAATGACATGCAAATGAGCACACAGTGCCACCTTTTATCTCATGCTCACATTACATGAACAACCCTTAGCCAATGCATGCTGCTTTAAACACAGCTTTTAAGCTTAAATATATATATATGTATGCAGTGTGTGTGTTACCTGCAGGGTTTCTATAATATATAGATAGATAGATACACACACACACACACACACACACACATGTCCTGCCCCGGTATGTTATGGTTATATCACGTGATGTTGTGTGTGTGTGTGTGTGTGTGTGTGTGTGTTACCTGCAGGGTTTCTGCTCCTGGATGCTTTAAGTTCAGTTCAGGATTTTCCAAACGGACCAACCTAGACTGGAGGCTGAGAAGTGAGGAGGGATTAGTGGAGCGATCACAAACTCACTCTCATTCTATCGCTCAAACACATACACTCACTCATTCTATCACACAAACTCACTCACATACACTCACTCTCATTCTATCACTCACACACACTCACTCTCATTCTATCACACTCACTCACATACACTCACTCTCATTCTATCGCTCACACACACTCACATACACTCACTCTCATTCTATCACACTCACTCACATACACTCACTCTCATTCTATTGCTCACACACACTCACTCTCATTCTATCACACACACATACACTCACTCATTCTATCACACCCACTCACATACACACTCATTCTATCACACACACACACACACACACACACACACACACTCACTCACTCTATCACACACAAGCTCTGTCACACACACAGACTCACTCTCATTCTATCACACACACTCACTAACTATATCACACACAAGCTCTCACACACTCAGTCATTCTATCGCACAAACACACACACTCACTCACTATATCACACACTCACTATCACACAAACACACATACTCACTTTAACTATATCACACACATGCTCTCTTTCACACACAGGCTCACTCTTATTCCAACACACACACACGCTCTCATTCTATCACACACACTCCCTAACTATTTCACACACAAGCTATCACACATTCACTAACTATACCACACACAAACTCACACACAGTCGCTCTCATTCTATCGCTCACACACATACACTCACTCATTCTATCACACAAACTCACTCACATACAACACTCACTCTCATTCTATTGCTCACACACTCTCACATACACTCACATACTCACTCTCATTCTATCACACACACTCACTCACACTCACTCTCATTCTATCACACACACATACACTCATTCTATCACACCCACTCACATACACACTCATTCTATCGCACACACTCACACACTCACACTATCACACACACACATTCACTCTATCACACACAAGCTCTGTCACACACACAGACTCACTCTCATTCTATCACACACACTCACTAACTATATCACACACAAGCTCTCACACACTCACTCATTCTATCGCACAAACACACATACTCACTTAACTATATCACACACAAGCTCTCTTTCATATACACAGACTCTATCACACACACTCACTCACTATATCACACACAAGTTCTTTCTCTCACACACACAGACTCACTCACTATATCACACACAAGCTCTCACACACTCACTATTACACAAACACACATACTCACTTTAACTATATCACACACATGCTCTCTTTCACATACAGGCTCACTCTTATTCTATCACACTCACTATATCACACACAAGCTCTCTCACACACACAGCCGCTCTCATTCCATCACACACACTCACTAACTATATCACACAAAAGCTCTCTCACACACACAGACTCGCTGTCATTCTATCACACACACTCACTATATCACACACAAGCTCTCTCACTCTCACACATACACACACACACACGCGCTCTCATTCTATCACAAACACTCCCTAACTATTTCACACACAAGCTATCACACACACTCACTAACTATACCACACACAAACTCACACACACTCGCTCTCATTCTATCATCCACTCACTTTAACGATATCACACACAAACTCTCTCACACACAGACTCCGTCCCATTTTATCACACACACATACTTTAACTATATCACACACAAGCTCTCTCAGACACATACATTCACTCTCATTCTCACACACACACACTCACTAACTATATCGCACACAAGCTCCCACACACACTCATTCTATCAACTCATTCTATCACACACACACACTTTAATTCTATCACACACAAGCTCTGTCACCCACACACACACACTTTAATTCTATAACAAACAAGCTCTCACACACACTCATTCTTATACACTCACTTATCTCACACTCTCATACACTCATTCTCACACACTCAATCGCTCACACATTCACAGACTCATTCTCCCTCACATACAAACTCACACATGCACACACAAAATATTTCACACACAATCACTCTCAATAACCCACTCTCATACACACCCACACACACCAATTCTCCCGCACACACACACCTCTCACACAATTACACTCACTCTATCACACTCTCAAACACACAGTCTCACACATTCTCCCATGCACACACACTCACTGTCACACACATTCTCTTACACACATACACACACAGAATCACTTTCTCACAGTTACACACAAACTCATATACAAACACAAAATCTCTTGTACACTCATTCTACCACACACTCACACTCACTCTTACACACAATCACTCCCACACACTCCCACACACACACTCACCCTCTCCTACACACACACACTCACACACACTCACACTCACTCACACTCATACACTCACACTCACCTCTCCAGCTCTTCCTGCAGCTTCTGTATTTTGCCCTCGGTTTGGCTCAGTGGATTATCCATTTCTGCCCCGGGGGCCGGTACCAGCCCCTCCATCAGCCACCGATCCCGCAGAGACTTCCTCTGGGGGCAGGAAGTGAGTGTGAGAGGGGCAACTGAGGCTGCGCCTACCCCAGGGAGGGGTAAGAGGGGCAACTAAATGGAGTACTGGGGGTAACAGAAGGGTGTGATGGGGTATTAAATTGAATAGTTGGAGTAACTTTAGGGTGTGATGGGTATTGGGGTATTTCCTGGGGTAATTAATACCTTGAGTTGCTGCAGTATGAGCCTCTGCTGTTCCAGCTCTCTCTGTATCTTCTCCATCTCTGTAAGGATGCTACGCCTCTCCTGCACAAGGAACGCAGAACGAGGCGTCACCGGTATTGTATCTGTGCCCCTCTGTGTATTAGAGTGTCAGCTCTGCGGGGCAGGGTTCCCTTCTCCCAATGGTTCCTCCTCTCCCTGTATTGTATCTGTGTCCCTCTGTGTATTAGAGTGTCAGCTCTGCAGGGCAGGGTTCCCTTCTCCCAATGGTTCCTCCTCTCCCTGTATTGTATCTGTGTCTCTCTGTATATTAGAGTGTAAGCTCTGCGGGGCAGGATTCCCTTCTCCCAATGGTTCCCCCTCTCCCTGTATTGTATCTGTGTCCCTCTGTATATTAGAGTGTAAGCTCTGCGGGACAGGGTTCCCTTCTCACAATGGTTCCTCCTCTCCCTGTATTGTATCTGTGTCCCTCTGTATATTAGAGTGTAAGCTCTGCGGGGCAGGGTTTCCTTCTCCCAATGGTTCCTCCTCTCCCTGTATTGTACCAGTGTCCCTCTGTATATTAGAGTGTAAGCTCTGCGGGGCAGGATTCCCTTCTCCCAATGGTTCCCCCTCTCCCTGTATTGTATCTGTGTCTCTCTGTATATTAGAGTGTAAGCTCTGCGGGGCAGGATTCCCTTCTCCCAATGGTTCCCCCTCTCCCTGTATTGTATCTGTGTCCCTCTGTATATTAGAGTGTAAGCTCTGCGGGACAGGGTTCCCTTCTCACAATGGTTCCTCCTCTCCCTGTATTGTATCTGTGTCCCTCTGTATATTAGAGTGTAAGCTCTGCGGGGCAGGGTTTCCTTCTCCCAATGGTTCCTCCTCTCCCTGTATTGTACCAGTGTCCCTCTGTATATTAGAGTGTAAGCTCTGCGGGGCAGGATTTCCTTCTCCCAATGGTTCCTCCTCTCCCTGTATTGTATTTGTGTCCCTCTGTATATTAGAGTGTAAGCTCTGCGGGGCAGGATTCCCTTCTCCCAATGGTCCCTCCTCTCCCTGTATTGTATCTGTGTCCCTCTGTATATTAGAGTGTAAGCTCTGAGGGACAGGGTTCCCTTCTCCCAATGGTTCCCCCTCTCCCTGTATTGTATCTGTGCCCCTCTGTATATTAGAGTGTAAGCTCTGCGGGGCAGGATTTCCTTCTCCCAATGGTTCCTCCTCTCCCTGTATTGTATTTGTGTCCCTCTGTATATTAGAGTGTAAGCTCTGCGGGGCAGGATTCCCTTCTCCCAATGGTCCCTCCTCTCCCTGTATTGTATCTGTGTCCCTCTGTATATTAGAGTGTAAGCTCTGCGGGGCAGGATTCCCTTCTCCCAATGGTCCCTCCTCTCCCTGTATTGTATTTGTGTCCCTCTGTATATTAGAGTGTAAGCTCTGCGGGGCAGGATTCCCTTCTCCCAATGGTCCCTCCTCTCCCTGTATTGTATCTGTGTCCCTCTGTATATTAGAGTGTAAGCTCTGCGGGACAGGGTTCCCTTCTCCCAATGGTTCCCCCTCTCCCTGTATTGTATCTGTGCCCCTCTGTATATTAGAGTGTAAGCTCTGCGGGGCAGGATTTCCTTCTCCCAATGGTTCCTCCTCTCCCTGTATTGTATTTGTGTCCCTCTGTATATTAGAGTGTAAGCTCTGCGGGGCAGGATTCCCTTCTCCCAATGGTCCCTCCTCTCCCTGTATTGTATCTGTGTCCCTCTGTATATTAGAGTGTAAGCTCTGCGGGGCAGGATCCCCTTCTCTCCCTGTATTGTATCTGTGTCCCTCTGTATATTAGCGTGTAAGCTCTGCGGGGCAGGATTCCCTTCTCCCAATGGTTCCTCCTCTCCCTGTATTATACCTGTGCCCCTCTGTATATTAGAGTGTAAGCTCTGTGGGGCAGGGTTAGTTATACTTACAGTGATGCTTTGCAGGCGCTGTCTGTATATGAGAGTCTCCTCCATCCTGACACTGTGGAGAGACAGAGCGTCAAATAGAGTCTCTGCCAGAGACCCGCAGAGCGTCGCTCCCTTACCCCCTCTCCCTGCCAGAGACCTGCAGAGCGTCGCTCCCTTACCCCCTCTCCCTGCCAGAGACCTGCAGAGCGTCGCCTCCTTACCCCCTCTCCCTGCCAGAGACCTGCAGAGCGTCGCTCCCTTACCCTCTCTCCCTGCCAGAGACCTGCAGAGCGTCGCTCCCTTACCCTCTCTCTCTCTGCCAGAGACCTGCAGAGCGTCGCTCCCTTACCCTCTCTCTCTGCCAGAGACCTGCAGAGCATCGCTCCCTTACCCCCTCTCTCTGCCAGAGACCTGCAGAGCATCGCTCCCTTACCCCCTCTCCCTGCCAGAGACCTGCAGAGCGTCGCTCCCTTACCCCCTCTCCCTGGCAGAGACCTGCAGAGCGTCGCTCCCTTACCCCCTCTCCCTGCCAGAGACCTGCAGAGCGTCGCTCCCTTACCCCCTCTCCCTGGCAGAGACCTGCAGAGCGTCGCTCCCTTACCCCCTCTCTCTGCCAGAGACCTGCAGAGCATCGCTCCCTTACCCTCTAACTCTGCCAGAGACCTGCAGAGCATCGCTCCCTTAACCCCTCTCCTTGCTGGAGACCTGCAGAGCGTCGCTCCCTTACCCCCTCTCCCTGCCAGAGACCTGCAGATCATTGCTCCCTTAACCCCTCTCCCTGACAGAGAGCTGCAGAGCGTCGCTCCCTTACCCCCTCTCCCTGCCAGAGACCTGCAGAGCGTCGCGTCCCTAACCCTTTGCCGTGCCTCTGGCAGTGCATGTGTTAATGTTGTGTCACAGACGCAGGTCATGTGATTCTGCACGGTTCTTGTACCTGAGGAATGTGTGACAGGCAGGTCATGTGACCTTGACACACACACACACACACACATACACACCACACACACATACACACACACACATTTACATACATACACACACACACACTGTACATATGCACACATTTACCCACACTATACACACACAGATATAATACACACACAGCCCATCCCTGCGGTCCCTGTGCATCCCACCCACCCCCTCCCCAAGTGGTAACTCAACTCCTGAAGAGTTATGAGGGAGAAAGGGAGCTAGGGGGGGAGGGGGAGAAAGGGAGCTAGGGAGAGGGGGGGGGGAGAGAGAGGGGAGGGAAAGAGAGAGAGAGAGGGGAGTGGGGGAGAGAGAGGGGAGGGGAGTGGGGGAGAGAGAGGAATGTTATCACTGATATCAGTTACAAAACATCTCACCAAAATACTCTGATACTCTGATCAACAATAATGCTGTACAAGGATACCCTGAATACCGATACTCTGATCAACAATACTGTGATACACAGACACCCTGAATACCGATACTCTGATCAACAATACTGTGATACACAGACACCCTGAATACCGATACCCTGATCAACAATACTGTGATACACAGACACCCTGAATACCGATACTCTGATCAACAATACTGTGATACACAGATACCCTGAATACCGATACTCTGATCAACAATACTGTGATACACAGATACCCTGAATACCGATACCCTGATCAACAATACTGTGATACACAGACACCCTGAATACCGATACTCTGATCAACAATACTGTGATACACAGATACCCTGAATACCGATACTCTGATCAACAATACTGTGATACACAGACACCCTGAATACCGATACTCTGATCAACAATACTGTGATACACAGACACCCTGAATACCGATACTCTGATCAACAATACTGTGATACACAGATACCCTGAATACCAATACTCTGATCAACAATACTGTGATACACAGACACCCTGAATACCGATACTCTGATCAACAATACTGTGATACACAGACACCCTGAATACCGATACTCTGATCAACAATAGTGTGATACACAGATACCCTGAATAACGATACTCTGATACCCTGATCAACAATACTGTGATACACAGACACCCTGAATAACGATACCCTGATCAACAATACTGTTATACACAGACACCCTGAATACCGATACTCTGATCAACAATACTGTGATACACAGACACCCTGAATAACGATACTCTGATACACTGATCAACAATACTGTGATACACAGACACCCTGAATAACGATACCCTGATACACTGATCAACAATACTGTGATACACAGATACCCTGAATACCGATACTCTGATCAACAATACTGTGATACACAGACACCCTGAATAACGATACTCTGATACACTGATCAACAATACTGTGATACACAGACACCCTGAATACCGATACTCTGATCAACAATACTGTGATACACAGACACCCTGAATAACGATACTCTGATACACTGATCAACAATACTGTGATACACAGACACCCTGAATACCGATACTCTGATCAACAATACTGTGATACACAGATACCCTGAATACCGATACTCTGATCTACAATACTGTGATACACAGACACCCTGAATACCGATACTCTGATCAACAATACTGTGATACACAGATACCCTGAATACCGACACTCTGATCAACAATACTGTGATACACAGATACCCTGAATACCAATACTCTGATCAACAATACTGTGATACACAGACACCCTGAATAACGATACTCTGA
>NW_027456494.1:0-18414 GCF_040206685.1 Ascaphus truei | reverse complement strand
TTCCTCGCTGGGTATGTGCGGGTGATACCCTTGTTCCTCGCTGGGTATGTGCGGGTGATACCCTTGTTCCTCGCTGGGTATGTGCGGGTGATACCCTTGTTCCTCGCTGGGTATGTGCGGGTGATACCCTTGTTCCACGTTGGGTATGTGTGCGGGTGATACCCTTGTTCCTCCCTGGGTATGTGCGGGTGATACCCTTGTTCCACGTTGGGTATGTGTGCGGGTGATACCCTTGTTCCTTGCTGGGTATGTGTGGGTGATACCCTTGTTCCTCGCTGAGTATGTGCGGGTGATACCATTGTTCCTCGCTGGGTATGTGCGGGTGATACCCTTGTCCCTCGCTGGGTATGTGTGCAGGTGATACCATTGTTCCTCGCTGGATATGTGCGGATGATACTCTTGTTCCTCGCTGGGTATGTGTGCGGGTGATACCCTTGTTGCTCGTTGGGTATGTGTGCAGGTGATACCCATGTTCCTCGTTGGGTATGTGCAGGTGATACCCTTGTTCCTTGTTGGGTACGTGCGGGTGATACCCTTGTTCCTCGTTGGGTATGTGTGCGGGTGATACCCTTGTTCCTCGCTGGGTATGTGTGCGGGTGATACCCTTGTTCCTCGCTGGGTATGTGTGCGGGTGATACCCATGTTCCTCGTTGGGTATGTGCAGGTGATACCCTTGTTCCTCGCTGGGTATGTGCGGGTGATAACCTTGTTCCTCGCTGGGTATGTGCGGGTGATACCCTTGTTCCTCGCTGGGTATGTGCGGGTGATACCCTTGTTCCTCGCTGGGTATGTGCGGGTGATACCCTTGTTCCTCGCTGGGTATGTGCGGGTGATACCCTTGTTCCACGTTGGGTATGTGTGCGGGTGATACCCTTGTTCCTCGCTGAGTATGTGCGGGTGATACCCTTGTTCCTCGCTGGGTATGTGCAGGTGATACCCTTGTTCCTTGCTGGGTATGTGTGGGTGATACCCTTGTTCCTCGCTGAGTATGTGCGGGTGATACCATTGTTCCTCGCTGGGTATGTGCGGGTGATACCCTTGTCCCTCGCTGGGTATGTGTGCAGGTGATACCATTGTTCCTCGCTGGGTGTGTGCGGGTGATACCCTTGTTCCTCGCTGGGTATGTGTGCGGGTGATACCCTTGTTGCTCGTTGGGTATGTGTGCAGGTGATACCCTTGTTCCTCGTTGGGTATGTGTGCAGGTGATACCCTTGTTCCTCGTTGGGTATGTGTGCAGGTGATACCCTTGTTCCTCGCTGGGTATGTGTGCGGGTGATACCCTTGTTCCTCGCTGGGTATGTGTGCGGGTGATACCCATGTTCCTCGTTGGGTATGTGCAGGTGATACCCTTGTTCCTCGCTGGGTATGTGCGGGTGATAACCTTGTTCCTCGCTGGGTATGTGCGGGTGATACCCTTGTTCCTCGCTGGGTATGTGCGGGTGATACCCTTGTTCCTCGCTGGGTATGTGCGGGTGATACCCTTGTTCCTCGCTGGGTATGTGCGGGTGATACCCTTGTTCCACGTTGGGTATGTGTGCGGGTGATACCCTTGTTCCTCGCTGAGTATGTGCGGGTGATACCCTTGTTCCTCGCTGGGTATGTGCGGGTGATACCCTTGTTCCTTGCTGGGTATGTGCGGGTGATACCCTTGTTCCTCGCTGAGTATGTGCGGGTAATACCCTTGTTCCTCGCTGGGTATGTGTGGGTGATACCCTTATTCCATGTTGGGTATGTGCGGGTGATACCCTTGTTCCTCGCTGGGTATGTGCGGGTGATACCCTTGTTCCTCGTTGGGTATGTGTGCGGGTGATACCCTTGTTCCTCGTTGGGTATGTGCAGGTGATACCCTTGTTCCTTGTTGGGTACGTGCGGGTGATACCCTTGTTCCTCGTTGGGTTTGTATGCGGGTGATACCCTTGTTCCTCGCTGGGTATGTGTGCGGGTGATACCCTTGTTCCTCGCTGGGTATGTGTGCGGGTGATACCCTTGTTCCTCGTTGGGTATGTGCAGGTGATACCCTTGTTCCTCGCTGGGTATGTGCGGGTGATAACCTTGTTCCTTGCTGGGTATGTGCGGGTGATACCCTTGTTCCTCGCTGGGTATGTGCGGGTGATACCCTTGTTCCTCGCTGGGTATGTGCGGGTGATACCCTTGTTCCTCGCTGGGTATGTGCGGGTGATACCCTTGTTCCTCCCTGGGTATGTGTGCGGGTGATACCCTTGTTCCTCGCTGAGTATGTGCGGGTGATACCCTTGTTCCTCGCTGGGTATGTGCAGGTGATACCCTTGTTCCTCGCTAGGTATGTGCGGGTGATACCCTTGTTCCACGTTGGGTATGTGTGCGGGTGATACCCTTGTTCCTCCCTGGGTATGTGCGGGTGATACCCTTGTTCCACGTTGGGTATGTGTGCGGGTGATACCCTTGTTCCTCCCTGGGTATGTGCGGGTGATACCCTTGTTCCTCGCTGAGTATGTGCGGGTGATACCCTTGTTCCTCGCTGGGTATGTGCGGGTGATACCCTTATTCCATGTTGGGTATGTGCGGGTGATACCCTTGTTCCTCGCTGGGTATGTGCGGGTGATACCCTTGTTCCTCGCTGTGTATGTGCGGGTGATACCCTTGTTCCTCGCTGGGTATGTGCGGGTGATACCCTTGTTCCTCGATGGGTATGTGCGGGTGATACCCTTGTTCCTCGCTGGGTATGTGCGGGTGATACTCTTGTTCTTCACTGGGTATGTGTGCGGGTGATACCCTTGTTCCTCATTGGGTATGTGCGGGTGATACCCTTGTTCCTCGCTGGGTATGTGTGCAGGTGATACCCTTGTTCCTCGTTGGGTATGTGCGGGTGATACCCTTGTTCTTCACTGGGTATGTGTACGGGTGATACCCTTGTTCCTCATTGGGTATGTGCGGGTGATACCCTTGTTCCTCGCTGGGTATGTGCGGGTGATACCCTTGTTCCTCGCTGGGTATGTGCGGGTGATACCCTTGTTCCTCGCTGGGTATGTGCGGGTGATACCCTTGTTCCTCGCTGGGTATGTGTGCGGGTGATACCCTTGTTCCTCATTGGGTATGTGCGGGTGATACCCTTGTTCCTCGCTGGGTATGTGCGGGTGATACCCTTGTTCCTCGCTGGGTATGTGCGGGTGATACCCTTGTTCCTCGCTGGGTATGTGCGGGTGATACCCTTGTTCCTCGCTGGGTATGTGTGCGGGTGATACCCTTGTTCCTTGTTGGGTATGTGTGCAGGTGATACCCTTGTTCCTCGCTGGGTATGTGCGGGTGATAACCTTGTTCCTCGTTGGGTATGTGCGGGTGATACCCTTGTTCCTCGCTGGGTATGTGCGGGTGATACCCTTGTTCCTCGCTGGGTATGTGCGGGTGATACTCTTGTTCCTCGCTGGGTATGTGCGGGTGATACCCTTGTTCCTCGCTGGGTATGTGCGGATGATACCCTTGTTCCTCATTGGGTATGTGTGCGGGTGATACCCTTGTTCCTCGCTGGGTATGTGTGCGGGTGATACCCTTGTTCCTCGTTGGGTATGTGTGCAGGTGATACCCTTGTTCCTCGCTGGGTATGTGCGGGTGATAACCTTGTTCCTCGTTGGGTATGTGCGGGTGATACCCTTGTTCCTCGCTGGGTATGTGCGGGTGATACCCTTGTTCCTCGCTGGGTATGTGCGGGTGATACCCTTGTTCCTCGCTGGGTATGTGCGGGTGATACCCTTGTTCCTCGTTGGGTATGTGCGGGTGATACTCTTGTTCCTCGCTGGGTACGTGCGGGTGATACCCTTGTTCCTCGCTGGGTATGTGCAGGTGATACTCTTGTTCCTCGCTGGGTACGTGCGGGTGATACCCTTGTTCCTCATTGGGTATGTGTGCGGGTGATACCCTTGTTCCTTATTGTGTTGCTGTGTGAGGTTCATACTCGTGTTCCCAAGTGTAGTTATCTCCTCCCTGGGTTTATAACTTTGCTTTTGTTCTTTCAGAAGTTTATTCTTCACAGATTGTTTTATATAGCGAAGATCTCCCCGGAGCAAACAGATCGAAGGGACGTGGCAGGTAACCCCGTTTTTAGTCTGGAAGCAGATGGGGAGCCAGGGCAAGAATGAGTGATGGTGGGAAAGCTGTGTGTATGAGGGGCTTCAGACACTGCCTAATGGATCTGGCATACTGTGACAAAGCTGTTGTAAGCGGGTGAAGAGCAGAATTGGTCCAGTGTAGAATTGAGGTGTAATTGAATAGCTGTGCGTATATACACTGGGTCTGTTCAGAGGACGATGAGCTCTTCACTGAGACAGTACGTGCATGCGGCAGAAGACTTACCTGACGGGGTATATTATCTTACCTTCTCTGGCATTAGGCCATGTTCCTGTTCACCTTGGGATACAATATAAATTGTAGAGCTTTTACTGTTGACGAGTCTGCTAATAAATAGCAAACTGCAGCATTTGCACTCATTCTTTACAAGAGGGAAAAAAATAAAAGCAATGACCATTTTCCCCCTCTCTACAAAAAAAGGTTACTATGACAGATTGTTCCACAATATGATGAAGCCGTATCTCGGAGAAGCAATTTCAGGATTACTTCTCGTCTACCCCAGCTGCATTATTCATGTTCTGGAGGTAGGTGCTGCTATTTATTGTAGGTAAGTGTAATTGCTGACAAGTTTAGTGCTTGGGGGACCTGCAATGTATTTCAGAGAAAAGATCTTGGTTTTCCTCCCAGGTATTACCCACACATTGCCTCTTCTGTCCCAATATTTCTCTTTGTTTGATGCACGTCTTCCCATTTGTCCTACATGTCCTTGTGTTATGTCTGGTAGACTATGTAAAAGCATGGTGTACTTGATGTTGTCAGCATTATATAAATGAAAACACAAATACCCTTTTGAATGACTAATTTTAAACAACGTATAGAAATATATCAGTTTAAGCACAATACACTGCATTATAACTACAAACTTCCATGCTTGATGATAATTAAAGTGCAGACACTTTGTTATGCACATGTAACGAGCGTTATTGCACCAATTAACGCAATATGATGAGTTAACGCAGGCACATTATTTAACAGCAGTGCTATTGAAAACAATGGGTAAGGAGATAACGTGTGTTAACACATTATTTTGTGCATTAACGGTGGTAATACCATTTGCATTGTATACGATTGATGTATGTAGATCACATTTCTCTCTCACTTCTGCAGTCTTCCAATGAAGTCCTGTACTCTGTCCTTAAGGACCTGGAGCAGATGCTACATCAGGGTATGAAGTAGGTATACAGCACCCAACACGTAGACAATTGCACAGACCATGTGTCTTGGCAGAGGAATCATAGCTAACATTGAACCTGTTCCTACAGTAATCAAGGCACTTAGGCCTTTATTCAATAGGGTGTGAAGCCGCTTCCCCATTTTGGAGTAGGCTTTAGTCCCATTTGCTTGACTGAATCTGATCTCTTCTCCAGCTGAGGGAAGTTGCTTCACAACAGGTCTTTAGATGAGATAATGAAAGGCTGCTACACAAGGGAGCCCAGTTCCAGACCTGTGCCAGGTCAGTGCGACCGTGGCAATTGACCCGGGTAAGCAAGGTCACACAAATTGCTTTCCCAGTGGAAAGCTCGTACCTTGGGCTATGTAGGTTTATTATCAGGGGGAGAGTTCATTGTGCATGTAGTTGGTTAATGGGGAGTAATACTATATTGCTTTACAGCACTGTATATTAGAATTTTATAGGCATAATTAATCCCTGCCCTAGAGTTTACATACTATTTTTAGGATGCCAAGTAAATTTGCCAGCTATAAAGAGCTGGCACTGGTTCCCAAACGGCACTCACACACTTAAGGCCAGGCCACTCCTCCCCGGATAAAAAAATAAATATATATATATATTACTGTAGAAAACAAATAATATACCCAAGATGATAGAAGAGCAAACTTACACCTCCAATAATGTGATATATTTAATTCTAAAGAAGAAACCAAAGCAATTATTGCATTTCCAAATCCGCTTCCTACCAGCTCACCAATACTGCTATTCCATGCGTATTTCGTGCTGTAATGACTAACGATGACAGCCACTTATCCTTGTTGCGCTAATTCCAGGTTGTTTCCCGGTGCTCAGCCGCACTGCTGTCGTATTGCCGGCAGGAAACCTCCGGTAACCATCTCGACAAGTAGCAGCAGCTGCCCTGATTAGTTACTTCCCAACACATCCCCAAACCTTAATAAGACCAGCTGTGCAGCTGGACCATACGCCATCCAACACCGAGCAGCCACTTTACCTTTTGTTTCAGCAATGCCCCTTATTTCCTCTAGATCAGGCCCGTCAAACTCAAAATATTACGGGGGCCTATTTTATCTGACTGCAAGACCCGGTCCGCATCATTCTTACACTAAGCTTACGCCGATTGCCGCGACCCCCATATCCCCCCACCTCCTCTAACCATCCCATTGCTCCCTCTCTTCCCCCCTCCCACCCCCATCTTTTCTCTCCTCTTGCTCTGGGGCGGGAGGTGTGATAAAGTGGTTGATCGGATGAGCAATCTCACCTGCTTGCTGCTCTCTGCAGGGTTCCAGAGTCTGACATGGGTCTGTCTCTGATCTGCAACATCTTACAGGCCATGTGTATGACAGAGCCAGGGTGTGCAGCGCACAGCAGTAATGAAAGAGCAGTTCTTGCAAAAAATGAGTCCTTTATTGACAATTCATAGTGATGTGGGACAGCAGCAAACCTTCAACGCGTTTCGTTCAAAGGAACTTTATCAAGAAATGCTGTGTGAGCTAAAACAAACAATTTAAATACAGCTGACTCGCCTGATTTCGCGCCAAATGGTGACGTCATTAGATGTCTCTAACCAGTGAAAATCATGATCTTTGCGCATGCGCGCGACGCCAGAGTACTGAGAACTCCCTGCTCATACCAGCCGAGCTGGACGTCTCAACCAATGGAATACCTGATCTCCGCGCATGCGCGCGGCGCCAGAGTGCTAGGGATTCCCTGCTTATATCAGCCGTGCTCATTCCTTTGAACGAAACACGTTGAAGGTTTGCTGCTGTCCCACATCACTATGAATTGTCAATAAAGGACTCATTTTTTGCAAGACCTGCTCTTTCATTACTGCTGTGCGCTGCACACCCTGGCTTTGGATACATATTCTACTACAGCTGCACGCTCTGGAAGGGAGACTGGGGAAGGAAGAAGAAAACTACAGTGAGTACTATATCTGGGGCCAACCCAATGAGGAAGGGGGGGGCTGTCTTTGGGCAACCCACCCCAACCTTCAGGGTACCTTATGCCCTCCTAAGGCTCAGTACTAATCATTTATTTGTGGATTACCCAGTTCATGCTCCCTTCCTTTAAATACAGTCCCAGCACTTTTTGAGCACCACTCCAAACACACAGATCATGTGTATGACAGCCCTGCATTAAAATGTAAGTTCTCCGTATCAGGGCACTCATTACCTTCTGTATCTGCTTGCGCTGGTCCACCCTTACATGTATGTCACTCTGTACCGCGCTGCGGCATGTTAGCGCTACACAAATAAACGATGATAATTGGTTGTCGCAGAGTACGAAATACCCAAGGGACAGCACTATTGATGAACAAGCTGACATAGTATCAGTCAGGGCAATATTTTTATTTATTTTTTTTATCCAGACTTGAATTTAAGATATTACACGATTGAAGGTGTATGTTGCTTTAACTAGGGCCACATGTTATATTTTAAGCACACAAGGACTGCAAGTTCTCTAACCTTATCCCCGGCGGCTTAAAGCGACACATTGCCATGGCAACGTGGCTGGGTCACATGACGTTGTGACATCAGAAACACTGGAGACAAGGTAAGAGGGCTGGGGGGGGTGCTATTCTGGACCCAGGCTCACTTGTAGCATGTGAGAAGATCCATGTAGCATAAACTCATCCCCCTTTTAAAGCAGACAAAGTCCTTCTACTTTATTGAGTGGGGTTAACAGAAATATAGAAGTACTTGCATGTAGTTTGTGGTAGGAAATGTCTCTTGTGAGGAAAAGTATCCTATTTGAGAGGAAGTGGCTTTTTTTTTTATTAGGGGAAGGTAAAACAGTATCCCTTTCTAAGGCAGCAGTGGAAGATGTGTCTACTCACTTTGGCTGCTGTTGGTAAGAGAGAGCACACTTTCCTTTCCAGACAGGAACAAGCCAAGGGGCATAACAATATACAGATAAGGGCAGGGGGAGAGGGCTAAACCAATCTCAAACTATGAGCATTGGGAGGTTACCAGGGCAACTGGCTAATGGCTTGCAGAAAGGTGATATAGTAACAACTATGTTGCAATGTATACAGCAGCACTGACTGCTTGAACAGGGAAAACATGAAACTTTCCCTGGGGAGAGCTGGCAGCAGGAGAGCAGAAAAAGTACACAGAAAATACACAACCCTGTTCCAGGACAGGCGCAGAGGGAAAACTTTGCGCACCCCTGCTGTACATGTTGATTTTTGCCTTTTACTTATAGATTTGCCACCGACTTTACAGTATACGATTTTTTTTAAGTGTATTCTGATTTGTTGTCAGATAAAACAAAAAAATGCTGATTATAAATAACAATTACAAACAGAACCTCGCTTCTCTAACTCCCCTAGCGCACTTCTGCAGGATGCCAAGATCATACTGATCTCGCACAACATTCCCAGCAGGCTCTTCCCGCAGTGGTATTTCCGTAATGTGCATTTGCCCATGGGTCACCTGGAGGACACATCACAGGAGCAGTCTGTAGACATCTTGGTGGAGGAATGTCTCACTAAGCTGTTGAAGCTGGGGGTGTTTTTGTCCAAGATCCTCAAGGCAAGTCCTGCAGCACCCTCAGCATGTACAATTACAGGTCTCATTCATCTTTAATCCTGTCATCCTCCAACCATTCTACTGCGTCTGACCAACTCCAGGTCCTCAAGGGCCACTGACAGGTCAGGTTTTCAGGATATCCCTGCTTCAGCACAGGTGGCTCAGGCAGACAGAGCCACATGTGCTGAAGCAGGGATATCCTGAAAAACCCGACCCATTGGTGGCCCTTGGGGACTGTTGGCCACCCTTGATGAAGCATCAGACTCTCTGTAACAATTTGACATTTTGGTCTGTGTTGTTGCTGCTACTAGAATCCCAAAAGTTCCAACACGGGTGTTTGCCCCACGCCCTCTCCCGCTCTCATTTCCACTGTTATACCTACAAGTCTAAGGCTGCGCTTAGTGCTGGCTATGGTGACTGCGACGTCGTGCAGCGCCGTAGCAAGTAGATGCAGTCCGTCGGGGGTGCGACGGCGCTGCAGAGCGACGGAGCGGTCGCGATCGCCGGTAGTTAAAGGATTTTGACTTTTTCCGCCGATCACCGTGTGATGTCAGCGGCACGTGAGCAGTTCAGCCAATGAGGGCGAACTGCTCACGGCCACGCCCCGTCGCCCTCCTGCACCAGAGTGCAGGAATCGCAATAGCTACGGCTGACGTCACGCAGTCTGCCGGTTAGCCAGCACCATAAGCGCAGCCTATTACAAGTTGCTCATTAATCTACTGAGGCAGACACGGCTAAATACAGGAAAATCTCTGATTCCGCAGCTTGGCAGCAAGGGACCAGGAGAAGACCTGCATGGGCTGGCCCCCGAGCTGCTAAACCATGAAGAAATCATCTGCCTTCTCAGCAAGTCCAAAGAGCTCTTAACGCCAGAGCAGTTCCTGCAGGTGTATAACAGCCCCTTGAATGTCTCCATGGCTTCAGGTATGGGCTGGTTCCAGGAGACACTTCAATGTTACCCTTATAGAACATGAAACATCAATTGAAATCCATATGCTGGCTCCAGGCAAAAAAAATACAATGTAAATACCATGTTACATAGTTTTACAAATATGATATAAACCAACACCCCTCCTGCAGGCATGTAATAGAAAGTACGTGCCTTGCACGGATTATTCATGGAATTGCATTATCTAGTGTAGCATTCTTTTTTTGATCAGTGTGATTACACCAAAATAGGTCCACGTGTCATGTTTTCATGTTCCTGGAAACGATTTGTCTTGTAATATAGCGAGTCATTCAACACATCTTGCATTAAGCCACATAGGATAAACACTATTTTGCAGCGGAGGTGCTACTTGGCACAATATAAAAGGAAGCAAGGTTTCCATAACCTCCACTCACTGGGCCCAGCTGAAGGTATCGAAATCTGTTTTATGGCTTTGACAACGGTACAGTATCACAGGTCGTTCGACAAGATCCGTACTTCACCCTTTGAGACCCACGATGTCGCCACCACACCCTGGGGTCCTGCTGTTCACGTCATCACGAGGAGCGGACACGTGATCGCAAAGTGCCATGGCTCCTTGGGCACTCAAAGGGGGTTTACGGGCACATTGCCGAAGATGGTAGTGCCGCCACATACGGCTCTCAAGGTTTATTCTAATATTACAGATCCCAGGTGTAGGGAATGTTACGTTACGAATGACGACGTGTCTCGTCTGTGTGACATGACATGATCTAATCCGGTCTCTTTCTACTTTCTTCCCAGATAAAGTATGGCCAATCCCTCAGCATCTCTATCTGTAACAGTCACGGACATTCTTTTCTCTCACTTCAAGTCTCAGTCCTCACAGAATTTGCAGATGTCAGATGTTTATGAAGTGGTTCCGGAAGCTCAAATCTCACTACATTTGGGTCCTTCAACTTTGACAGGTATAACACCATCCCAGGCTTGTGTGGACAGCTATAATTTATAAACATCAGTGCTAACAAATACGTTTTATTCCTTTGCTTACATTAAATGTATGAAAAAAAAGAAAAGTCAATGGCATTTGCACAGTGTATGCAGTTAACCAAAGACTTTGGATTTAGTATGCGAAAATTAGCAGATTAGACACAAAAAGCAAAATATGTTACCTCACAACCATCTTTATTTCCTTAGGAACAGGAAATGTCATATTTCAAAACAGAAACTTTCTTACAGTGTGCCAAAAATATATAATTTACGTCACGTTCTCCGTCAGTTCACTTTATTCATAGCAGATGAAGCCGCTCGCACCTGCTCAAAGAAACTAACTAAATAACAGACCAGGCGGTAATTTTATAGACTTTGTATATATACTGTATATATATATATATTTAATATTTATAAATTGGTGCTCCAGCTTTTAACAAAATGTGTTTAGACCAAAAAAAAAACCCCCCAAAAAAACTACTTGAGATTGAAAACGTCAAAACTTATAGAGCCTTTCTCAAACCCGAGAGAAAGGATTGTGCTGATAAGACGAGGCTAGAATGTATACCTACATAAGTGATCTTGGGAGGGGCGGGAACTACATTATTAGGTCTTCAACAGACCAGCAACATGGGATGCAATTCTCTCTGGACCATCCGTAATACAAAAGGGGCATACCAAGTTAAACACAGCAGTGGATTTAAAGCTTGCTACAGTTGCAAGCGTGGCACCTTGATGAAGCCATGAACTTATTCGCACGCAGGGATCTTTATATCCAGCACACTTGGGGTTCATATAATAGCATCACATTGAAACTCTAAATTGCTATACCCATTTCAGTGTATATGTATTTATATATAAATTTCTCTAGGACACAGGATATTTCAGATGTTACTGGGGAAATACAATGGGGTGAGCGGGCCAAAGATTAAATACAACCATGCTCAATGTTTGCAGACAATCGCATGGCTTACAGCAGGGGTTCTTAACTCCAGTCCTCAAGACAACCTCCCCCCCCCCCCCCCCAACAGGTCAGGTTTTCAGGGTGTCAGCTTCAGCACAGGTGGCTCAGTCGATGACAGCCACTGATTGAGCCACCTGTCCTGAAGCAGGGATATCCTGAAAACCTGACCTGTTGGGGGGGGGCGGGGGGGTGCTTGAGGACTGGAGTTGAGAAACCCCTGGCTTACAGAGATCTGCTTCAGTGCTGAAGGGCCCAGTAAATACATTTCCAAGGTACTGTTATTCAACGTGATATAACCCGATGGTAACCTCACTCCTAAGTAACCCGACGCCTTACAAGTCGATTGCATTAATAAACCACCAGATTCTGGTGCCAACATGGTAATATAAACCTGTGCTGGGGGTGCAACCCCGATACTGAAGAGAAATGGTCTACATGGCCCTTCCAGCAGCAACTGTTCACTTATTTCCCATCGGAGGAGGAGGTTATGTATGAGCGTCCCGCTCACTGCAGCACAGCACCAACACTAGGAAAGAGAAGGTCAGCTGGAAGCTATTTGTGGAAAGAAACTTGGATAAGATCCAAAAGCAAAATTAACTATCCGTCGAAACCTTTGTAAAACAAAAATCGCCCTAATAGAAAAAGCATGAGGGAAGAGTGAACTGATCCCTGAAACACTGCACTTTTGCATACTTCGTGTAACCTGTATTTAAAGAAAAAACGATTTCGAAGCACCCTTATTGCCTACAATATTGATGTGCTTGATGCTGTGCGGCTATATAGCAAAGACCCCAAGGTGCTAAACTGGGGCAGTGTTGGTGCAACCCAACGTGAAATCCACAGGGAGTCGGGGACTACCAGCATTCAGCTATTTACAGTATATTACACTCAGGGTTTGGGTTACAGCCAGGTCATATCACAAGCCCAGCTCTTCATATATAACTAGCCAAGTGCACTTAAGAGTTTTGGAGCGGAGACAAGGACATTATTGCCCAAATGTCACACCCCCAATTCAGTTCACCATTGAGCAGTACAGACACACACACAGACGCACACACGAAGGTAACCGAGAACCAGCAGTTGCCAACGGCCCATGTGCCTGGGACAGTGGTTTCATGGTTTCTTGCTACTTAACCCTTTCACTGTTGGAGGTACCTGCAACCCATTGCTCTGCAATCTATTTCAGGTAACCCCCGTCAGCAGAGAGATTCATTTCCTTTACTTCACCCACTTAAATCCCATATTAAATCTCATCAAATACTTTGTTGTTGTTACCGTGACCATGATGCTGAACAAAACCCCATGCTGCTCTTTAGAAGGGTACAAAGTGATATTTTAGAGCAGTTGTGCTCAACTCCAGTTCTCAAGCCACCCCAACAGGTTAGGTTTTCAGGATATCCCAGTTTCAGCACAGGTGGCTCAGTCAAAGACTGGGCCTCTGTTTGAACCACCTGTGCTGACCTTGGGATATCCTTAAAACTTGACCTGTTGGGGGGGCTTAAGGGCTGGAGTTGAGCCCCCCTGCATTAGAAGGGCAGATTTGTGCTCTGATCTACACGCAGGTGGAAGTTTATACCTTAAAACAAACAACACACATGTAAAGTTTGCAATGGAATGTCTGCACGGAGGTCTCCACCTCCTCAGTAACGAGAGGAGCAGCTAGACACGTCTCTTTAATAGTGGCATAAATGGGCTGCTCCTAGCCCGACTGACGCATCCTGCGTCTACCAAACCCAAGGCTGCGTCAGTATCTGTAACACGCAAGACACGCCAGGTCATTCAAACTTTAAAGTCCTTCCTGCTCCTAGAAAAACAAAACAAAGAAAAGCTTTTCGCTGTTGGGTCTTGACGTGAGGGCGTTCGTTGGCGGAGAAGTCCATGTCTTGGAGTGTGGCTGCTTCCATCTCCTTATAGAGCTGTGCTTTCTACATCAGTCTCAATATTGACAGCGAGTTGTAGGGCAGACTCGGCAGCAGGAGTTGGGGGCGCAGACTCGGCAGGAAGCTGGCCCTGAACATGTAAAATGGGATCTGGAAGTGGAGAAAGAGTGCGAGCAGAGAAAGAGAGAGCGAGCGCGAGCAGAGAGAGCGCGAGCAGAGAGAGAGAGCGAGCGCGAGCAGAGAGAAAGAGCGAGCGCGAGCAGAGAGAGAGAGCGAGCGCGAGCAGAGAGAGAGAGCGAGCGCGAGCAGAGAGAGCGAGCGCGAGCAGAGAGAGAGAGCGAGCAGAGAGAGAGAGAGAGCGAGCAGAGAGAGAGCGAACGGAGAGAGAGCGAGCGGAGAGAGCGCGAGCGGAGAGAGCGCGAGCGAGAGCAGAGAGAGCGAGCGAGAGCAGAGAGAGCGAGCGAGAGCAGAGAGAGCGAGCGAGAGCAGAGAGAGCGAGCGAGAGCAGAGAGAGCGAGCGAGAGCAGAGAAAGAGCAGAGAGAGCGAGCGAGAGCAGAGAAAGAGCAGAGAAAGAGCGAGCGAGAGCAGAGAGAGCAGAGAAAGAGCGAGCGAGAGCAGAGAAAGAGCGAGCGAGAGCAGAGAAAGAGCGAGCGAGAGCAGAGAAAGAGCGAGCGAGAGCAGAGAAAGAGCGAGCGAGAGCAGAGAAAGAGCGAGCGAGAGCAGAGAAAGAGCGCGCAAGCGCAGAGAAAGAGCGAGCGAGAGCAGAGTAAGAGCGCGCAAGCGCAGAGAAAGAGCGAGCGAGAGCAGAGAAAGAGCGAGCGAGAGCAGAGAAAGAGCGAGCGAGAGCAGAGAAAGAGCGAGCGAGAGCAGAGAAAGACCGAGCGAGAGCAGAGTAAGAGCGCAAGCAGAGAGAGAGCGCACGCGAGCAGAGAGCGCACGCGAGCAGAGAGCGCACGCGAGCAGAGAGCGCACGCGAGCAGAAAAAGAGAGAGCGTGTGAGCAGAGAAAGATAGCACAGAGAAAGCAAAAAAGAAAAAAAAAGGAAGAAAAAAATGACACAAGGTATTATTAATAGTTTAGTACAGGCAGCGAGAGTAACTCAGAGGCCGCGCTTAGTAGGAACCGGTAATCCAAATCAATCCAGTCCCTTCTGGGAGATGTGGGGGGGATTTTTTCGTGTTCTATGGCCTTAAAGAAATACTGCATTCCATAAGTGATACATTATACTTTCCTTTGATTTTTTTATACGATTTATTTCACTTATTTTAAACCTCAAAAGGTAATGAAATTTTATTTCATACATAGCTGCAATGTTAAAATGACAATGTTTTTAGCATATGCACTGGGAGTGCAAATAGAGTACTTTGTATCTCATCCTCTATATCCCGTAATAGAGGCGTCATCAAAATTATTAGAAAGGACGTAAAATCAACGCCACATGGTTAATGAAACGATTGAGCAGCCATGGAAAGAAACTCTGTCCCTACACATACAGTACACCCCAATTTCCTGCTCCCCTTGCTGCATCTCGCTTTAAAAACCACACGTGGATAGAACCAAGACCCAGCAGTCATGTGGTCTGAAGCAGGAGGTTGTAATCTTAATGACTACCAAGAATCATGGAGGTAAAGGTTTACTCAAGGAATGATGGTAACACAGTAAATACAGTCCAGTGACTTAGTCTTCGAAAGTAATCCCAGGACTGGGATTGAAAAAAATCCAAATCCATGTTTAATGGATGGACATTAGTTGAACTTGAGGAACATATGTCCTTTTTTTTGTTTTAAATCAACCACATCTATTATGCAACTATATAATGCGGTATCCCAGAAATAAAGGTTGCTCCGGTTATAGGATTATAGTAAAATATTTGAGAATCGCACAGTATTAACACAATAGGCTAAATCGGGCATAAGCGAGGTAACTTTGGTTAGGCTGGTTATCCCAATCACCTCTACTCTGGGCAAAGTGTATTACCCAGGTATACGAAATTACACCAGACTGGGCCATACTAAACGGTGCCCCAATAGGGTTACCTACGCACAGGTCAAGTGAATACAAATCGGTAACGGGGACAAAGTGCATGAGCATCATTACACAAACCTGGGAACGTTTACCAAACAGCAGTATTTGTGCAGTTTCGTGTTCCAAGGCTTGAGAGCCACATCTCGGGAAAGAAGCAAGCCATACCCCAGCCCTTACCCGCATGCTGTAGTAGTAGTGAGTACAAACAAGCCTGGTTAGGGCCACGCACGGTTAGTAGCCAGTACACATGCACACCAGCGTGATTGAGGAGGGATTTAGTGAGCATTTCGGCCAATCGAATGCCTGGTTCCTTACCATGAAACCTTCCAATTTCAGAGCCTACTGATAAAGGCACATCAAACATCTGAATTGTTTAATAAAATTGTTTACAATTAGAAACATCTCGCTAGTCCCGCAGAATTATCAAGCTCTACTTCAGGGGAGGCCAACTCCAGTCCTCAAGGGCCATCAACAGGTCAGGTTTTCAGGATATCCCAGCTTCAGCACAGGTGGCTCAATCAGTCCCTGTTTCAGCACAGGTGGCTCAACCAGTGGCTGTGTCTTTGACTGTGCCACCTGTGCCGAAGCAGCGATATCCTGAAAACCTGACCTGTTGGGGGCCCCTGAGGACTGGAGTTGCCCCCCCCCCTGCTCTACTTCACCCACAATACAGCACAATGTCATTACTGCAGAGACCGCAATCTGAGATTGTTCTTGGAACAGTTTTTGCTTTAATCGGTAAACATTTTTCTATATGATATGGATGACTTTTAGGTAACATGTTAACCCATTGGCAGCCAGAGGGGCCTGCAACGCATTCTAGCAGCAACCGGCTTATTTAAGGGCTTTTTCTGAGATTTCATGGCTATGTTTCAAGATCAGCTAAAGTATTCAGCCATTGTCTAGAGCATTTTTATTAAAGTTTAAGAAAATAGCACCAGATTTATTAATAAAACAAACCTATAAAAGGCCATTTCATTTGTACCATCGGTAGCTCCGGTGCTATATTTGTCATTAATATTATAGCATTTGTGCTCTAAAGACTATTGGATAAATATCTTTTTTCCAACAGCGTCCTAATACATGCGGGCTGCAAATGCCGCCACACTTCCAAGGTTATCCATTAAGCTGCGATAGTGCCAATCGGGACACTTATCGCATGAAAACGCCTCGCGACTCCAAGAGCTTCCGTGCGATCGCGGCCCGCTCAGCACCATCACATCTTCATGAATAACTTTGTGTCTCCTCGGACCCGGCCAAGGTCTTGTCCCCGCGGCTGCGCACGCAACGGCGTGTGCGGCGCACACAAAGCGCGCCCCTGTCACGGCCTGCAGGAAGCGCGATGACATTTTCAAAAGTCAAGATATTAGACTTTTGGCGCGGTGGCGGTTCAGCCAATGAGGGCAAACCAGCCGCGTGACGTCACGGCCGCGCCCCCCCCCCCCCCCCCGTCGCGAGTCGCCTGAAGTCCTTCAGATCGCTCGGATGCCGGGAACGAGCGTCGCGCACACTAAGGGCCGGAGCACAAGAGCAGGTATACGTAAACTATGCATAGGTCGGAGAGACTTGGATTAGCACAAACCAGATCCCATATTAACCCTTTCCCTGCCAGGAGTGTCTGGGACAATGTGGGCAATGCTGGCTGGGTGTAATGCAGGAGGGGGTAAGGAGCAGGCATGCGGAAGAGCCTAGGTTATTACAAACAGCTGCTTTTCATGCAGTCGAACGCAAGCACCATCCACCGAGCAGGACGCCGCCGTCCGACACCGGGGAGGAGACACCAGATCAGGAAACCTGCGTGTTTAAGGCACGGCGGGTCACCTCTCCCCAGGTGTAACGCCGGCTCGGTTAGAAAGCTACGACATGCCAAATCCTTTAGTTGGTAGTGTGACGTTAGTCTCTGGCTCAGAAAAGGACGGGTGCACAGCTTTCAAGGATGTTTATGGACTAGAGCAATTGGTGGCCAACTCCAGTCCTCAAGGGCCACCAACAGGTCAGGTTTTCAGGATATCCCTGCTGTTCAGCACAGGTGGTGCAGTCTTCGACTGAGCCACTGTTTGGGCCACCTGTGCTGAAGCAGGGATATCCTGACCTGTTGGTGGCCCTTGAAGACTGGAGTTGGCCACCCCTGGACTAGAGCATGGTGAGTTATACCAAATGTGTGGATGTCCCCTCTGGCAGGGAAGCAGTTAACGGAATGGCTCATGTCCCATTTAGAGAAACTACCACTGCATTAATTTATCTTGCGGGTAAGGAAGGGGTTAAGCATCTCGTTCGCATTCAAGGCACGAGTCAGCGGTGGTGAGGGAAGCGACAGATTCCGGGGACCGGGTAATCTGGGGGCGGGTATGAAATGGGTGCGATGAGAGTGGAGGCAGCAAGGTGAACCAGGCAAAGCGTTCAATACAACACAGAGGCGGTGGATGGTGTCAGCCGTTTACAAACCTTAATACCGGTAACTTTCCCAACCTGTTGAAGGCACCACAGACAGATTCTATTAGGCAGCGTCATACACGCTGCATCCCGCGCAAACCTCCCCGCTCCTTCCCTTCCATCTACGGTGTCATGCTTACAGAAGCCGTTCCATAGGGTGGCATTTTAAGCAGCAGCCAAATGTTAGTCAGTGAAAATCTCTAATCCTTTAGCTACCTAACCGGGAGAGATGCACCAACAGGGGTGGGAAACTCCCGTCACCAAGGGCCACCAACAGGTCAGGTTTTCAGGATATCCCTGCCTCGGTACAGGTGGCTCAATCAGTGGCTCAGTGGAAGACTGAGTCACTGATTGAGCCAACTGTGCTGAAGCAGGGATATCCTGAAAACCT
>NW_027456493.1:0-18431 GCF_040206685.1 Ascaphus truei | reverse complement strand
GGTATCCTGGCGGTGAGCCGCGGAACTACTTTCCAGGGAGGACTTTGACCGGAGGTCCGTGTCTACATGTACCCGGGAATCTGACTCGGATCCCGGACACATTTTTTGGGTGGCCAGAAACTCTGATCCCCGGCTAGCTAGACACAATCCGACAACACTTTTACCGCAAAGTCCACCCTGAAACTCACAGCCTGAGAATCTCCGCTGGTTAGCACCCCTGGAAAGGCAAAACACACAAACATTCTTTATTGTCGCATATTTCACATACAATGCATGGCAGCACATATATGACAGTCAGGTCCAAGAGCTGACACTCTAGGGCCCCAAATCATGGATCAGGGGCAACCAACTGGGCTTGACCTTTATTAGTGAGCCTGGTTACCCCGTCACAGGCAGGCTTTTCAGGCTTGAAATCGAAGTCGGTTGCTTTCCTATTAGAAACAAAGCATCTGTGAACCATCTGCCCGCGCTCTTTCAGCTCAGACTCAAGGGGAACACACAATCTGATTGGCTCAGGGCCTTCTTATAGTATTCTCTGCTTCATTCATAAAATAGAAGCAGAGCGGACAGCCAATCAGCGCGTGGGAACTTTCCCAAGCAACCAATCGGAGCCAAGCCGGGAAGAAAAGCCAGATCAGCGGGAAATTCGAAACAGCTAAGGGTCATGCACAAGCCTGCCACATACCCCACCCTCCCAGCCATTCCTATGCCACCCGCTGGGCAGGCTCCATCCACTAGGTCTGGCAGAACATGTACATGGGAATCATGCCTGATTCTCGGATACATGTAGGCACATTGTCCCGGCAATATCTCCCCTTAAAAACGCCTGCGCAACTCATCGCTAGTGTTCCCTGCTTCAGCTTTGCCCAGAAAGGTAAATTGGGCAGAGGGATGAAAAGTGTTCCTGTAACTGCAGGAATCCCTAGGTTAAGGGGGTACCCCAGTTAATGCCCAGGGAACCCAGAACCTGTATTGGGTTCATGGGTGCTCCAACAGTAGATATGGTCTTGAGGGGACTCTCAGAGTCCAGTCTAAGTCCCATAGACAGTGTGTGGGGAATAAGGGCTGATAGAAATAAAAGTGCATCTTTCTATTCTATTCCCCATACCCAGGGCTTAGGGACGTATTAATGTCTAGTTGTATTAATACATAGACATGTGCTGTTGGGTACTGTAATGAGATGGGACTTTCCGAACCGATGTCCAGTCAGGCTGCCAGGGCTACATAGTTGGTGCCAGTAAGTCTGCTGGACATCAGGGTTGAAAACAACCAGAGGATGCCAGAGGTATGAAAGCCATTTGGGCAGCAGGGAATGTCTCAAGTACCCACGTCCTGGGAACAGTGGCAGTTGTCCAGGCTTCCATTTGTTCTGCCAGACCTGGAGGAGCCTGACCCAGCGGGTGGCATAAGATAGCCAGGGACGGAGGTGGCAGGGGGAGAGAGGCGGCAGGGACGGAGGTGGCAGGGAGAGAGGTGGCAGGGAGAGAGGCGGCAGGGAGAGAGGTGGCAGGGAGAGAGGTGGCAGGGAGAGAGGCGGCAGGGAGAGAGGCGGCAGGGAGAGAGGCGGCAGGGAGAGAGGCGGCAGGGAGAGAGGCGGCAGGGAGAGAGGGGGCAGGGAGAGAGGGGGCAGGGAGAGAGGGGGCAGGGAGAGAGGGGGCAGGGAGAGAGGGGGCAGGGAGAGAGGGGGCAGGGAGAGAGGGGGCAGGGAGAGAGGGGGCAGGGAGAGAGGGGGCAGGGAGAGAGGGGGCAGGGAGAGAGGGGGCAGGGAGAGAGGGGGCAGGGAGAGAGGGGGCAGGGAGAGAGGGGGCAGGGAGAGAGGCGGCAGGGAGAGAGGCGGCAGGGAGAGAGGCGGCAGGGAGAGAGGCGGCAGGCTTGTGCATGTCGCTTGGCATTTTCAGATTTCGCACAGACCCGGCTTTCCATACCAGTATCGCTCTGATTGTGCAAGTGCGAGTGTGACAAGCAGTGAGACACTCATAGTAAATACAGATAATACTAGAAAACTTCTAAAGACTAAACAAAGTGGGCGCAGAAAGGAAGGAGCAGATAAGATAATAGTACAGGCTGAAACAAAACTTAAATGCATGCTTGCTAATGCAAGAAGCCTGACAGATAACATGGGGGAGCTTAAATTAATAGCTGCAAGGGAGCAGTATGATATCATTGGCATTACTGAAACATGGTGGGATGAAACTCATGACTGGACAGTTAATTTAGAGGATTATTCACTTTTTCGGAAGGATCGAACAAATAGAAGGGGAGGTGGAGTATGTTTATACGTTAAACCGGTTCTAAAACCTACTATAAGGGATGATGTTTATGACGGGAATGATGAAAATGTAGAGACCTTGTGGATAGAAATTAGCAGTGGAGGTAAAAGTATAAAGAAAATGTTTGTGGGAATATGCTATAAACCACCAAATATCTGTGAGATTGAGGAAACTAAAATACTTTTGCAAATGGAGAAGGCATCAAAACTGGGTCATGTTTGCATAATGGGGGATTTTAATTATCCAGACATAGACTGGGGCAATGAGATTAGCGTTACAACAAAAGGGAACAGGTTTTTGGGGGTGCTTAAAGACAATTATATGACCCAAATTATTGAGGAACCAAACAGGAGAGGGGCAGTTCTGGATTTGGTCATATCAAACAATGTAGAAGTAATAACAAATATTCAAGTCCTGGAACATTTGGGTAACAGTGATCATAACATGGTCTCATTTGAAATAAATTATCAAAAAACAGATTACTTGGGTTCAACAAAGACCTTCAACTTTGGAAAGGCAGATTTTAATAAACTGAGGTCTAATCTAGTAGTAATACAATGGGATGATGTTTTTGCAGGGAAAAATGTAGAAGATAAATGGGCAGTCTTTAAAACATTGTTAGAAAAGCACACTTATCAGTGTATACCTTGGGTAATAAGTATAAAAGAAATAAGTCAAAACCAATGTGGCTAAATAAACAGGTAGGGGAGGAAATGGAGAAGAAGAGGAAGGCGTTTAGATTCTTTAAGTCAGAAGGGACAGAGACATTGTATCAGAATTATAAGGAATGTAACAAAAATTGCAAAAGGGCAATCAAATTAGCAAAAATGGATAATGAAAAAAGGATTGCAATAGAAAGTAAGGTCAACCCTAAAAAGTTCTTTAAGTACCTTAATAACAAAAAGAGAAAAGAAAATATAGGACCCTGTGACAGGGTGAAGTCAACCCCTATCAGTTATGCCTGGGAAACATATGTCTGAGTGCTTCATCCAGCACTCAGAAGGTTAACTCAGGAGGAAGCTAGGTAATCAGGATGTAAGCTGACACCTGATAGCCAAGAAGGTATAAAAGGATGTTGTTACTGGTAGTAGCTGGCTGCCTTAGACCAGAGCACACTGCTATGTTTGCTGCTAGCCAGACGGATGCACCAAAGTGAATACTACAACCAAAGTAAGAATTGTTCATTTGTTTTTCCTGACTGCTTACAATACACTGACGGTTTGGTAATGGTTTAGCCAACCAGCCTGCTAGATAGGCCTGGTGTGTTAGTCAGCTCTCCCAATGTGGAGCAGGTTTTGTTTTGGTTCAAATGGACAGTGTACCCACATGTTATGTTATGTAGAAATAAAGCCACTGAACGTTTTCATTTTCTTGAAACTACACGTGTGGACTGTTCCCTGACCTCGGCTACAGGCCGTCCTGCCACAGGTGGTGTCAGAAGTGGGATCTCGGACGGCCCTTGTATCTGAAGGGCCACACAGAAAAAAAAAAAAGGAAAAAAAATGGAGACAATTTTTTCTCAGTTCCTTGAGCAACAGCTCCAGCTAGCAGAGAAGCAAGCTGAGCGACAAGCCCAGCAAGATGAGCAACAGGCCCGGCGAGAGGAAAAGTTACTCCAACTGCTGGCCGAAGGCCCAGCCCCGGGCAGACCAGAGATTCCAAATAACCCACCGGTGATGCTGCCTAAAATGAAGCCAACCGAAGACCCAGAGGCATTTCTCCTCACTTTTGAAAGGGTAGCCATGGCCCACGGCTGGACAGTTGATCGCTGGGTAACGACTCTGGCTCCACTCCTCATAGGAGAAGCTCAGGCAGCCTACCAGGCTCTTCCAGCAGATGAGGCCATGGACTATCAGCAGCTAAAGGCTGCTATTCTGGATCGCCTAGGCCTCACTCCAGAGACCTACCGACAGCGGTTCCGGACAGTCAAATATGCAAACTGAGACCGACCCCGGGTCGTAGCCCACCGCTTAGTAGACTTATGTACCAGGTGGATACAACCAGGGAAGCATACCAAGGCAGAGATCCTTGAACAGTTTGTGCTCGAGCAGTTCATACAGATACTGCCCCCCTCCTTCTGCTCCTGGGTAAAAAGACACGCTGCATTTTCCCTGGATTCAGCGGTCCGCTTGGTGGAAAACTTCCTCGGCGACGACACCCAACAGGATAGCTGGGAACGGTCCGTGCAAACACCAGTTGCTTCCGGTGATGCCAGAGGCAGGAGAGCAGACAAATCGAGGGGTCTACAACCCGCCAGCTCGGGAGATCCAGTCAACCCGATCGGAAGACCCTTTCCCATCTCGGAGGGTTCCTGGTACAAACTCACGCAGAGACGCCCGTCCCGGGTCCGAGGCCATTGGATCACTCAAGGGAGGCCGCCAAACACAGTATTCCCCGAGAACCTGGACTCCCGTCACCCACCCGGTGGAGAGGATACCACCACCAACCAGAAGGGAGGATCCCATCCAACAGCGGAGAGATCCTAACACCGAATCCCGTCGAGAGCTTCCGCTGACGACAGAGTTTGTGGACTCCGGAGACGATGAAATGGACTGTTCATATGGCAGAACCACTGCCACAGCTTCTCTCCGAGGGGACCACAATCCGTGGTTAGTCCCAGCATCTCTGGAGGGGAAAATAGTCAAAGCCATGCTGGACTCAGGATCTGGAAAAACCCTGATCCTAGAGGGCCTAATTCCAAGCAACAGACTATCCTATGACTCTCCGTGGAATATCGAGTGTATCCATGGGGATACAAAGATACCCGACGGCGAACATTCTACTGTGTATCAAGGATCAAGAGGCTAGCCTGCTAGTGGGAGTTGCTCCCTGGCAACCTGCTCCTGTTCTACTTGGCCGAGACTGGCCCTACTTCGAAACATTGTTGGCTCCTACTCCTACGGAGCCTACTTCTCTGGTACCGGAGAAGCCCAGAGACTTGTTTCCTTTTTCCCCAGAGATTTTTCCCCGTAGACACCACGTCCCAAAGACACGTAAACAGAGACGTGCGGAAAAAGAGGACTGGTTAAGAAAGGCTAGGACTCTTGGTAACATTAGTCAGCCTAAAGGACTGCAGGTCATGGCCGGAGATGACCAGGGTGGGGAACCGATAGATATGGGAATTTTGCCAGACCTGGATCTTCCTGACTTCCGTCAGAGGCAGAGGGAAGACCCAGCTCTGGCTAGACAATATGAGAAGGTGGTACAGGTCAACAACAAGATAATAGATGAACAAGCTGTAAGAGTGTTTCCACATTTTGAACTATTGAATGACATCCTATATCGTGTGAATAAGGTTACACAAACAGGGGAGGTCATTCGACAGATGCTAGTCCCTAAAAGGTTGATTCAAACAGTGTTCACCCTAGCCCATACTCTCCCATGGGGTGGTCATTTGGGCAGGGATAAGACCACGGACCGCATCTCGTCCCGGTTTTACTGGCCAGGCATACATGGTGACATCATGAAACCATGTGAGACATGTCCTGAATGCCAGTTAACTAGCCAAAAAGGACAGAAGCCGGCTCCCTTGGTCCCTCTACCCTTGGTAGCCATCCCATTCAAGAGAATTGGGGTAGATCTGTTCGGACCTTTAGAACCCTCTGCGAAGGGACAAATTTATACTCGTTGTTGTAGATTATGCCACCAGATATCCTGAGGCCTTCCCGCTGAGATCAGCCACTGCTAAACAGGTTGCTCAGAAGCTGTTAGAACTGTTCTCTAGGGTAGGACTTCCCCAAGTAATGTTAACTGACCAGGGAACAAATTTCATGGCAAAGTTAATGCAGGATGTCCTGAAGTTATTGGAGGTAAAATCCGTCCGGACCTCAGTCTACCATCCTCAGACTGATGGATTGGTAGAGAGGTTTAACCGTACTTTAAAAACCATGCTTAGGAAGTTTGTGGACACTGAAAAGCGAGCTTGGGATGAACTTCTCCCTTTCCTATTGTTTGCGGTACGAGAAGTTCCCCAATTATCCACAGGCTTCTCCCCGTTTGAGCTCCTATATGGACGCCAACCTCGTGGTATTCTTGACCTACTGAAGGAATCCTGGGAGGAGCCCTCTCCCTCCAAGAATACCCTTCAGTATGTCATAGACCTTGGAAACCGCCTAGACATGATAGGTCGGTTTGCTAAGGAAAACCTCAAATCTGCTCAAGAACGTCGAGAGGCAGTACAACTAAAATTCCCGCTTGAGGGTCTTCCAACCTGGGGACCAAGTGATGCTATTACTACCGACATCAGAGAGCAAACTCCTTGCAAAGTGGCAGGGTCCTTTCCAAGTTCTCCGCCGCACCGGGGAGGTGAACTATGAGATCTCTCAATCAGGGTCCAGGAAGGGTAAACAAATCTACCACGTAAACCTCCTGAAACCCTGGAAAACGATGAGATCGCTGTTCATCCACCCTCGGGAAGGAGAGACGGATTTGGGTCCACAGCCTCCAAAGGGTAGTACTTACAATGACCATCAGGTTCCCATGGGAGGGCAGTTAACAACGGAACAAAGGTCAGACCTACTAGAATTATGTGACCAGTTCCCAGATGTTTTTTCTGAGCTGCCAGGGCAGACTGATTTAGTGTCCCATAGGATTGAGACAGAACCTGGCGTAAAAGTACGGTCCCGTCCCTATAGATTGCCAGAGGGCCGAAAAGACCTGGTAGAGAGGGAGATAATAGACATGTTGGAATTGGGCGTGATCGAGGAGTCCCACAGCGAATGGTATTGCCCTATAGTGTTGGTCCCTAAACCAGATGGGAAGGTGAGGTTTTGCATAGATCTGCGAAAGGTAAATGCTGTATCCAGATTCGATGCATACCCAATGCCTAGGGTGGATGAATTGCTTGACTCTCTTGGTCAAGCAGAGTATATCTCCACCCTAGATCTAACGAAAGGATATTGGCAGATACCTCTAGCGGAAGAATCCAAATGCAAAACTGCCTTCGCCACCCCTCTCGGTTTATATCAATTTGTCACTATGCCATTTGGGTTACATGGGGCTCCAGCCACGTTCCAAAGGTTAATGGACAAGGTACTACGACCCCATAGGACATATGCTGCGGCCTACTTGGATGACATTGTCATCTATATCAGACAATGGCAGTCTCATATAAAAAGGTTAAGGGCAGTCCTAACGTCATTAAGAGAAGCAGGGCTCACTGCAAATCCAAAAAAATGTGCCCTGGGTAAATCCACTACAAAATACTTGGGCTATGCCATTGGGGGAGGGATAGTAAGGCCACTAGCTAGCAAGGTGGCCGCCATAAAGGAAGTCCCCATCCCACAGACAAAGACACAGGTCCGCTCCCTTTTGGGGTTAGCAGGGTATTACAGACGGTTTATCCCCAATTTTTCAGAAATTTCTGCACCCCTAACAGATCTGACAAAAAAGAGTGCCCCGACCCAAGTTAAATGGTCTTGGGAGTGCCAAGACGCCTTTGACATGCTAAAAAAGTGCCTGTCAGAGGGCCCCGCTCTTCAGAGCCCAGATTTTAAAGAGCCCTTCATCATCCAGACGGATGCCTCAGAGGTAGGACTGGGAGCAGTGCTGTCCCAGCAATTTGATGGTGTTGAACACCCCATACTGTTCATCAGCCGGAAGCTGTTCCCAAGGGAAGTGAGGTATTCCATCATTGAGAAGGCATGCCTCGCTGTAAAATGGGCAATTGAGGCCTTGAGACATTATGTTGCCGGAGTACACTTCACCATGGTCACTGACCATGCATCCTTGAAATGGTTAAACACCATGAAGGACACAAACTCAAGGTTGACCAGGTGGTATATGGCCCTCCAACCCTTCTGTTTTGATATACAGCACAGACCTGGAAAGGACCATGGAAATGCTGATTTTTTGTCAAGAGAAGGAGTGGGGGTCGGGCTTCAGCCGTGTGGGACCCTAGCCGCACACAAACAGGGGAGGTATATGACAGGGTGAAGTCAACCCCTCTCAGTTATGCCTGGGAAACATATGTCTGAGTGCTTCATCCAGCACTCAGAAGGTTAACTCAGGAGGAAGCTAGGTAATCAGGATGTAAGCTGACACCTGATAGCCAGCAAGGTATAAAAGGATGTTGTTACTGGTAGTAGCTGGATACCCATCACAGCGCTGACCCTGTGAAACCAACTCAACTGTGGCAAGTAACACAGATCAAGAAGCTTCCTAAAGAGTGCGACAATACACTCAACAAGAGAACTTGGAGTAATGAGGCTCAAGCCTCGGTATCCAATATCACCACTGACAGATTTAATCTGTCAGTCAGAACAGAACGGTCAGTAGTAGCTGGCTGCCTTAGACCAGAGCACACTGCTATGTTTGCTGCTAGCCAGACGGATGCACCAAAGTGAATACTACAACCAAAGTAAGAATTTTTCAATTGTTTTTCCTGACTGCTTACAATACACTGACGGTTTGGTAATGGTTTAGCCAGCCAGCCTGCTAGATAGGCCTGGTGTGTTAGTCAGCTCTTCCAATGTGGAGCAGGTTTTGTTTTGGTTCAAAGGGACAGTGTACCCACATGTTATGTTATGGAGAAATAAAGCCACTGAACGTTTTCATTTTCCTGAAACTACACGTGTGGACTGTTCCCTGACCTCGGCTACAGGCCATCCTGCCACAGACCATTTCAGTGTGAGATGGGTAGGCAGATTATTGGAGATAAGGAAAAAGCTGAGGTATTAAACAAATTCTTTGCCTCTGTGTTTACCAGGGAAGAATCAAGTTCAATAGTAGTGCCGCATGAGGAAGCCACAACCTCCATATTAATGAACAATTGGTTAACTGAGGAAGAAGTTCATAAGCGACTTGAAAAAATTAAAGTTAATAAGGCACCTGGCCCTGATGTCATACATACAAGAGTTCTCAGGGAGTTAAGCTTAGTAATAGCAAAACCATTATATTTAATATTCAAGGACTCCATTCCCACAGGCTCAGTACCACAAGATTGGCGTAAAGCAGATGGGGTGCCTATATTTAAAAAGGGAGCTAGATCACAACCGGGAAATTACAGACCTGTAAGCCTGACTTCAAAAGTAGGGAAACTACTTGAAGGTTTAATACGGGATAATATTCAGGAATACCTAATGGAAAATAAAATTATTAGTAATAGTCAGCATGGATTTATGAAGGATAGATCTTGAAAAACTAACCTTATTTGTTTCTTTGAGGAGGAAAGTAAGAATTTAGACCTGGGTAATGCAGTTGATGTGGTCTACTTAGATTTTGCAAAGGCTTTTGATACGGTTTCACACAAGAGGTTGGTGTACAAAATAAAGAAAGTTGGACTCAGTAATAATATATGCACCTGGATTGAAAACTGGTTAAAAGACAGACAACAGAGGGTTGTCATAAATGGAACTTTTTCAGGTTGGGCTAAAGTCGTGAGTGGAGTACCTCAGGGATCGGTACTGGGACCCCTGCTTTTTAATTTGTTTATTAATGACCTTGAGGTTGGGATCGAGAGCAAAGTCTCCATCTTTGCTGATGATACTAAATTGTGTAAGGTAATAGAATCAGAGCAGGATGTAATTTCTCTTCAGAAGGACATGGACAGACTGGAAACGTGGGCAGGTAAATGGCAGATGAGGTTTAATACAGATAAATGTAAGGTTATGCATTTGGGATACAAGAATAAAAAGGCGACTTACAAATTAAATGGAGATATATTGGGGGAATCCTTGATGGAGAAGGATTTAGGAGTGCTTGTAGACAGCAGGCTTAGCAATAGTGCCCAATGTCACGCAGTAGCTGCAAAGGCAAACAAGATCTTATCTTGCATCAAACGAGCAATGGATGGAAGGGAAGTAAACATAATTATGCCCCTTTACAAAGCATTAGTAAGACCACACCTTGAATATGGAGTACAATTTTGGGCACCAATCCTAAGAAAAGACATTATGGAACTAGAGAGAGTGCAGAGAAGAGCCACCAAATTAATAAAGGGATGGACATTCTAACTTATGAGGAGAGGCTAGCTAAATTAGATTTATTTACATTAGAAAAGAGGCGTCTAAGAGGGGATATGATAACTATATACAGGCATACCCTGCATTAACGTACGCAATGGGACCGGAGCATGTATGTAAAGCGAAAATGTACTTAAAGTGAAGCACTCCCTTTTCCCACTTATCGATGCATGTTCTGTACTGCAATCGTCCTATACGTGCATAACTGATGTAAATAAGGCATTTGTAACATGCTCTATAGTCTCCCCGCTTGCGCACAGCTTCGGTACAGGTAGGGAGCTGGTATTGCTGTTCAGGAAGTGCTGACAGGCGCATGCGCGAGCTGGCGTTTGCCTATTGGGCGATATGTACTTACTCGCGAGTGTACTTAAAGTGAGTGTACTTAAAGCGGGGTATGCCTGTACAAATATATTCGGGGACAATACAAGGAGCTTTCAAAAGAACTATTCATCCCAAGGGCAGTACAAAGGACTCGGGGCCATCCCTTAAGGTTGGAGGAAAGGAAATTTCACCAGCAACAAAGGAAAGGGTTCTTTACAGTAAGGGCAGTTAAAATGTGGAATTCATTACCCATGGAGACTGTGATGGCAGATACAATAGATTTGTTCAAAAAAAGGTTGGACATCTTTTTAGATGGGAAAGGTATACAGGGATATACCAAATAAGTATACATGGGAAGGATGTTGATCCAGGGATTAATCCGATTGCCAATTCTTGGAGTCAGGAAGGAATTAGTTTTTCCCCTTGTAAGGTTAAAAACTGTATCTGCCAGCTCTGTTCTTTTCAGGGACTGAACAGGTTAAAATAAATATGTGTCAAGCTTTGTTCTCTCAGAGACCAAATGGTAAAAGTATTCTAGCTGTGGACCAGCTGTCCCAGGATATCTATTACATAAGAAATAAGATTATAAGAAACAAGACCACTAGTCTTGTTTCTTACCCCATTAGTAGTTATTGACCTTTGATCCCTATTTCTACTAATTTAGGCCAGATGGTATATGTCATTTTAGATGTATGATCTATACATGGGAACTGAATTTGTAACAGATGTATGAAATTGACACACGATGTATTGTCCTTGCCTTTTGTATAAATATTCCTCTGTTAGCATATTAAAACAGAAGCGAGAACTCAACCACCTTGTGTGCATTGAATCTTTGCTTCTCCGAGCTCGTAACTATCATATCTGAGACCAGAAGCATATAGCAGCTGCGTGATGAATCTCCCCGGGTCGAGTAAAAGAAGGTACCTGCTCTAAGGTCTGGTCAGGTAGATGGACCTAACAAATGGTGTCAGAAAAAGTGGGATTTGCACAGAAAAAAGGTGAGAAAAACGTATTTTATTGTTTCTCACCGTTTCTCTGCGAATCTAAAGAACCTAAATTTTACAGGGCAGAAGAATCGAGGGTTTGAGTCCCTGATTTATATAACAAAGGGTTGGAGTCCCTATTGTTTAATTGAAACGGGCTGTACTGATATGGTGTCTCAGATATGATGGTAATTTAGGATAAGCTAATAATTGTTTAGGTTAAGATGATATTAAGAATGATAAGACTAACCTTATTGTATGCTTGTTAAGATAAAATTCCTTTATAAATTGTTTATGGGATTATAGGTATACTGTATGAAGAAATGTACTGTAGGATTGTTTTAAAATAACCCTTATGGATGAATGCAGTGTGGCATAGGTGCCTCAATTAACTCTCAAGCACAGCAACAAGCTGGGAAGATAAAAGATTTTTTTTTGTCTGTCTCCCTCTCAAGTTGCCTGCATGTATAAGCCGCTCTAGCCCCCACCTTTTTTTCCTCTCCAGTGATTTGTTACACAGGAAAGGCACAGGAATGTTGTAGACAGATAGAGAAGAAAAAGAAAAAATGGAGAGACAAGAATTAGAAAGTTGAAATAATAAGAATTTTGTTTTATAGGACGAGTTACAGAGATGGTTTTCTTTTTGTTGAAATGTTGTTAGCCAGTCAGCAGAGCTCTTAGGAGAGAGAAAGACAGAAAAATATAATTTTTCCAATCTAATTTTAAGACATGCAAACCCAAATTATTTGTGCCACATTAACCAAGTATGAGTGTATATTAAATTGAATTAATAATATTTTCCCGTCTGGATTGAAAAGTTCAGGGAGTCTTATGTATTACAAAATTGAGTGGAAAAGCAAGATAACAGCTATAGGTTTCTTTTTCCATTAGAATGTTTTTATTACATTTTCAGGCATGAATATGATAATAAGGTTGATTGTATGAGTAATCCCTGTGTGTGCTTGTAAGAATCTGAGTGAATTCTATCCATGTGAAAGTGTTATGTGCATTGAATAATAAGAAAAACGGTTTATTGTATATATACAAAATTACTATTCAGGGCAAGTGCTTCTAAAATAAGAATATAATTAATTGATCATGTTGAAATTTAATTTTTAAAAGGTGTACAGTACACCCCCACTATAATATAAACTAATTTACACTGGGCAGGGGAAAGTTTTGGGTATCTGTGGAGAAAAAGAATAAAGAAAGGATGAATTATTTTTGTATACAGTTCTGTCACTGGAATAATAAGGATGTTTATCGTACTGGCCAGGCGATTTATTTCCTTAAACAGAATTACAATTCTTTTCCTCTAAATCTCCAGATAAAATCAGGTGAATATGTTATATAGAAATAACAGGCGAAATATATTCTAGACACAAAGCTAACTAGAAGCTCAGCATTTTAAAATTAGTTTTAAAAGTTAATTATGATATGAAAAAAAAAGGATATCTTTATAAATTTAGTCTGCAGGATCAAATTGTTTTGTTTTCCTATTTATTAGAATAGGTGAGAAAATATGTGTCTGTTATTTTTGTAAAAACTGGTTGAATGTGTGAATGAAGCGTAAAATTCTGTTTGTTTTGTGTCTGCACTCTGTGCTCTTTTTGTGTATAACCAGTAACTAAAACTGTCTAAAGTATATATTAAGCCTATAATTTTCTGTTTAACAAAGATTCAGTTTTAATTTTTGAATACCAGTAACATTATCGGGCTCTGTGACGAGCTGCATATTTCAAGCTGTCCCAAATTGTATTGCAGTAACCAGTAATTAACCATTTTTTTTCCTTTTACAAGGTTTTGGCAGGAAGCCCAGAAAGTTATTTTGAGCTTGTTATATGGCTTGAAATTGAAACAGTTGTAGATTGATTAATATAGAGTTCAAATGAACAGAGGACAGTAACCTAGAATGAGCACTCTAAACACCTGGTGGGTGGGTAATGAAGTGGTTAAAACTTAAATCTTTAATAGCCGTGTAAAATAATGGGGATTAAAACAAACATTAAACGCTCAGAACCTATAGTATGAACACAATGTAATGTTCTGGATCACTGATGAACTGCATAGAATCTCTAAACTAGTGTCTTGCAGTGTGAACAGGTGGATAAAGTAACCACTAGTCCAATCTAATCAGCACAGAAACTCTAGTGCTGAGGTTCTTATAAGTGTGCAGACCCTGAAATAGCAGTAAAAAAAAAAAAAAAGACATGGAAAAAGGACCCTAGCCAGGTCTGCCAGTATACTAGAGGGTTCTATGTGGAATTATTTTTCTGCAAAGTTGATGAAATATTTAATATTTTATCATTTTTTAACCATCTTTTTCTCTCAAATGTGTCCCACCTTTAAATCTGTGTCTATGAGTTTTTTTTATGCTACAGGTTGTTCTTTCAGCAAACCAGATGTTATTTTGTGTTCTAAAAGTTTCTGTCAGAAGACTATAGCAGATTATATTTATATTCAGTAGGTTTTTTTTTTGAGATTTTTTAATGTACATTTTATACCCAAAGGTATACCCTGAAACCGAATGGCAAGGGCTGAGATTGTCAGCTCTTGGGTCTAATATTGTACCTTACTGTGTTGCCTATAATTTTTCCCTTTGATACTGTCCCCCATAGGGGTATAAGCTAGGAACTGTGTATGTGGGATTAACTGTGTAAGACCAGTGGGCTAGTTAATGCATTCTCTGTGTATTCCCTTTGCCTCATGGGACTGCAGCTGTCTGTGCAAGTTTATAAGTGGATTGCCTTGTATGGGTGGCCCCTTATGAGAAATAGCTGCAGAGCAGTCTCCTGGCACATGATAGAAAACGGAGGGGATATTTTGGCCTGTCAGCAAGGTATTCTTAGCTGGTGTCTTAGAGAAGAGAAGGTTTTAGAACCCCACATGATAGGTGCAAATGGTGGAGTGCAAGCTCTTGTGTCTACATGTTGGTTGTATGTGTTTTAAACCTACAATGCATTGTGCTTGTCCTGTGATTTAAACCCAGGTTGGTGAATTACATGTGAATAAGCATTCCAATGCCCCAGCTCAGATATGGAGTGCCTGAAAGTGAACTGACCCTGTTATTTCCTATGTCATGTTCCATTAGCCCTTGAACTGTGAAATTTATTGTGTGTCAGTTTTAGGGGGATATTTGGGTGGAAATATAATTATTTTGGTTGCAGGAGTTGGGGGGGCCAAAGTGCTGGTAGTCATTTAATTTTCCCCAGCAAGCAGGCATGATTTGACGGTGCGCAGGGTGAATTACACCAGGGCTTCCCTGTGTCCCCCAGACTCCTGGATTTTGAGCCCAAATCCCCCCAAGTTATTTCCCTAATAAGTATAAGGTCCCCCAAAGTATATTCTCTGTTTTTTGTGTTTCTGTGTGTTTCTGAGGTCCTATCCGAATTAACCGCAATGTATTTTTCTGCCTGTTTTGCTTTGTGATCGATCCCTTAAATATAAAGGTGTATTTGGCCTGGCCTACCGTGACAATCGGAAATCATTTTTCTCATGGGAAGACCAATGGTCACCCTAGGTACATTTTAGATTTAATGTTGTATGATTATGCTCTAAACAGACGATTTTAATCAGCGTCTATTGTGTGGAACTAATGCAATTGTTTGAGTGTCTCATGTCCAGGTGCAGTCCTACTAATTAGATGAAGATAAAGGTGACGCAAAAGCGCTTTTCATCTAAAGTGGAGAGCCCTATTCCAGATTCAACCCGTCAGAGTATTTTTCCTGGATCCATGTTACATAAGTGCACCCACAGTCGCTTCAAAATTAAACCTCAATACAGAAGGGAAGGCCTAAAGACACAGTTATTTTCAGTTGGTGTTTTGGGTCACAATAAGACCCAGCACTAACCAAAGAAGGAGAAAAGTTCATAGGCAGAAATCCGGACCTCAATATATGAACTTTGCACTTTTTAATAACCTTTTTTACAGGTTTTATTATTTTAATTACAATGTTTATGCTATTAGGTTTATATAAGTGGTGTTAACACGAAGACGATAGGGTAGTAACAGGAATATTTTGTTTAGTAATATTTCTTTTGTTTTATTGTCCTGCGTATAGCATATATGCACACCTTCTTGTTATATAATGGAATCCTGGTAAACGAAGCCCACATCTTATGTGTAATGTAACCCAATGTACTATCCATACCCAATAAGTTGCACAACAGGAACACGAGAGTTATATTTAACCCCTTGGAAAAAGACAAGATGCTATAAGATATTTGTAGAACTATATATATATATATATATATATATATATATAAAAGAAACTGGTTATGAAGGCAGTAGAAATACGACTTTGCCCTAGGGAAGTTATTGACTCTGTGATAGAAGGATAGATAAAGTATTATCCTGCAACTAGACCAGGTTATGTTATTTGGGAAAAGTGATTTTAGTGTTTAAAGGTAGAGATGAGGGTTGGGAGATGTTGGGACTTGGTGGTTAGATTATTTCACTGGGAGCGAAGCTAGTGGATGTTTTTGTACAGTATGTGTGTCTGTCCTACTCATTACTCTCTGTGTTATGAACAGCAAAACTTTGGTCCAGAAGTGCGTTGCAACCCCCCCCACCGATGCTATGTCTCTTTTTGGTGATGAAAATGTCAGCCGTCCCCCAGAAAAGACCAAAAAAGAAATCAACTGGGCCGATACAATGGCCAGATAGGAATCAAGTTATGCACTATGGGACTATTTTTTTGGTCCAGCAGGACTATGATATGGTTAACCGTTCTTTAAAAAGACTGTCTCTAAAGGATACGAGGGGGCTGAGAAGATTGGATATGAGGAAGGTGGGAAGGGTGTGTGTCAACCACAAGGAAAGGATCACAAGTCATCCATTTTGACCATGGTAGCCATTTTGTCTGTTCCGATATTCTGAGTAAATGTAGTATGTAAGATGTATATGTTGTGCAGTCGCTCCTAGGAAATATTCACCCCCACCAACCCCCACTTATTCTCAGAAATAGAATTTGCCTGCTTTTCAAATAATGTCCACCCTACCTAAGCAAAGGATACAAAATTGAAAGGCATTAATTATTAAAAGTAGCTCAGTTAAGAGAGTTGCGGGAGGTCTAATACCTTTTTAGGAATGTATGATTTGTATGCAAAAGGGGATTTCTTGGTAGTCAATATAGATGCCGTTTTTAACTATACTAAAGACGCTATTTTAAGACTCAGTAGCAAATAGCAACAAATTAGAGCAACAGTATTGCAAAATTGTATGGCACTAGATTATCTGTTGGCAGCACAAGGAGGGGTTTGTACTGCACCGACACACTTTATTCGAGCAAATACCCGGTATGTACCTGGCAGATACCTGGAATGCGCCGCTCCTCACCTCTGGCAAGCCCCGTTGCATTTGCCTTCCCAGCCTGGGTTCATGCCTGGCTGATGGGCGGCTGATCTGTTAAATGATAATGATTAGGATTTAATAGGCTGCAATGCTTCACGTGTCTACCAGATGGCATAAATTCATGAATTGTAATGCAGTATATATATATGTACTGTGCAGTATTGCAGCCAGCGGGAATAAAATGCTTCAATCCCTGCCGGAAAATAACTCAATGCACTCGGGCAGAAAACAGTCACAAACCTCAAAACACCCGGGTATACCCGAATTCGTGGGACTAGCCGAGCTCGAATAAAGTGTGTCGCCAGTGTAAGTTAGTAGGTAAAGAATGTTGTCTTTATATTGATGGCCAATCATAAAGTATACATCATGACATGGACACTCTACCAGAAATTCCATCTAGAATGCGAGAGGAACCAAAAGGGTTCGATTGGACATTTGGTCTTGGAAATTGGCTAGGTGCGTTGGAAATGAAAATTCTTTATGGAATCATGGCAATCGCAAGTTTATTACTTTGTGTGTATATGTTAATTCAGATGGCTAAAAGTGTAATCAGCTCTATTTTTGAAAAAAGAAAGCTGCTTCTGCTTCTAGCTCTACAGTTATATATATGTCTCCCACAATGAGAGCGAGAAATACCAATAGTCTTGGTACTCATCAACCACCCATATGTTCACCTCTGATTATCAAACGAGATACCTAAAAGAGATAGGTTTCTGCATCCCCATGGTCTCTTAGAGGTTTCTCCCTTGGAGTTTTTCCTCTCCTGAGTGGTGTGTAGAAGAATAAATGGGACTGGTCGATTGGATTGTTCTTCCAGAACAAAAGGAGGGTAAGTAAGGTTAAAAACTGTATCTGCCAGCTCTGTTCTTTTCAGGGACTGAACAGGTTAAAATAAATATGTGTCAAGCTTTGTTCTCTCAGAGACCAAATGGTAAAAGTATTCTAGCTGTGGACCAACTGTCCCAGGATATCTATTACATAAGAAATAAGATTATAAGAAACAAGACCACTAGTCTTGTTTCTTACCCCATTAGTAGTTATTGACCTTTGATCCCTATTTCTACTAATTTAGGCCAGATGGTATATGTCATTTTAGATGTATGATCTATACATGGGAACTGAATTTGTAACAGATGTATGAAATTGACACACAATGTATTGTCCTTGCCTTCTGTATAAATATTCCTCTGTTAGCGTATTAAAACAGAAGCGAGAACTCAACCACCTTGTGTGCATTGAATCTTTGCTTCTCCGAGCTCGTAACTATCATATCTGAGACCAGAAGCATATAGCAGCTGCGTGATGAATCTCCCCGGGTCGAGTAAAAGAAGGTACCTGCTCTAAGGTCTGGTCAGGTAGATGGACCTAACACCCCTTAAAGGGGTTATTTGTTTGCCTTCCTCTGGATCAATAAGTATAGATATAGGATAAAGTATCTGTTGTCTAAATTTAGCGTAGGTTGAACTTGATGGACCTACGTCTTTTTTCAACCTCATTGTCACGGTGAGATTATGGCAGGCTGTATAAGGTCTCTGCCGAT